>NC_136550.1:1229584-1342084 GCF_910591455.1 Pholis gunnellus | reverse complement strand
CCCCTCGGGCCTCCCAGCCTCGCTGCTCCCTCAGCGGGTTGAGCGGGACCCTCATCGACCCCCCCCCCCCCCCCCCCCTGACCCGTCTGGAGCTCCGATGAAGGAGCTTTGGCCCGGGTGACATTTTAGATACAGGACTCTAGTTCGGGACCGCCCCTCTTGTTTTTCGACTTTTCTGTCACCATGGTAACCCCAGGGACGAGCGATGCTCAACCGGACCATAAAGACGGAGCGGTGGACTCAATGTAGCCGCTTCCTGTGTGGAACAAAGGAGCCGTCAGACATCATAAAGGGATTTTTACTCTTTTTTTTTTTACACTTGTTTTTTAGCCAAAACTGATGTGATTTTCATGCTAATGTTGTTTTTAAAACAGCAGATCAATGTGGGGGGTCCTCACTTCACCCCCGAATCACCATCACAACACACACACACACACACACACATGTTTACTATTGTTTGTCTGTTAAATAAGGCCGATGCCGTCTTCTCCTCTGGGAGGTTTTATTTGGGTTTCCAGGGTAACAGAGACTCTGTGTTGTTGTTGTCTGTGATTTGGAGGGTTGCAGAGTTTCTGAGGTTTCATGCACATCTTTTGGTAATTTCTGAGTAGATCCTTTGATAGCTGGGTTGATATTTAATGGTAGTTTCTGGGTATATTATTGGATGGTTTATTCGTTATTAATCAGTACGTGTTGGGTAGATTCTTTAATGGTTCCTTGGATATCTATTGGTTATTTCTGGGTAGATTGTTGAATTGTTTGTTGGATACTAATTGGTAAAATTTTCATAGATTATGAAATGGTTTCTTAGATGGTAATTGGATAGATTCCTGGATAGATTCTTGGATAGATTCTTGGATGGATCCTTGGATATTATTATATCCAGTGTTTTAGGAGGTATCGGAGAGATTTCAGATACTGGTGTCAGTATCTTTAAAAACTTAAATATTGGTTGTGTTCATGAGTTTGTTTTGGCCAATTTATGGAGAGTTTGCTTCCTCGGTGGTCTGGATTCGTCCTTGGAAGTTTTTTTTACCTTTTTGATCGTGAAAGTTCTTGACCTTCTGAAATAGTTGCCTAGTTTGACAAATTAATCTTTTTGTTTTTCTATTGTCTCTGAATTGTTTCATGAGGGCATCTGAAGGGTTTTCTTGTGACGTTTTCGCAGATTTCTTTTCTGGATATATCCGGATATCTGAAGCTCATATATATATATATATATATATATATATATATATATATATATATATATATATATATATATATATATATATATATATATATATATATATATATATATTCTGCTGTAATCCTCAAACCGAGACGTCACTGCTGGAGAAACCGTGTGGGAGCTAATCTGTCAGACTGCTGAGCAACAAGCAGGCCGACTGTAAACCTGAAATCACAAGAGAGAGGGCAGAATATTTAAAGCCTGGTGTGACTCACGAGTCGCTGTCTGGAGCAGTTTTCCTCCCTGATGGTCTCGTTTATCCGGGGGTGTTAAAAGATGTTATAATAATATTAATAATAATATGTTTTCTCTCTGACTGATGAGCACTTTCCTACTGAACACGAGTGACTCATTTGTTTGTTTTAATCTTCAGAAAAACTAAAAACTGGTTTATTGTCGTGTCTGAAGAGACACAGAAAGACATAAAAACATTAAATGCAAAGTTGCAATTAAAGCCTTAAAAATGTCTACATCTCCTTTTACAGAGCACAATATTAAAGTAGCTCATTTCTTATGAGTTGCACATTAAGATAATAGAAAGAAATATAAAATGTGGAACCGGGAGCTCAAGGGGAATTAAAACATTAGAGTTGAATCATTCACCAAAATTCAGAACAAATTCCTGCTGATGAATCAGACATTTTGCAAGAAACTTTGATTTAGAGTTCGATTTGGAATTAGAAATCCTTTGAGTGCTTTCTCTTTAAAAGAATAGACTCAAATATCACATCAAAGCCAACACATTGGTCTCAGACTGGATTAGATGTGAGGGTCTCGTCTGTCTTTCCTTCAGAAAACCATCACTTATTCTGTCCCGACTCACCATCTTGGGTTTCAAGCTTTCACATTAGTTTCATATTAAAATGCCAGAGACAGTTTTTTTGTGCCGTGTCACTGTTGAATCCTCAGAGAGGAAACGACAGCTGGAAAAGGGCTTTAAGATAAGTGACGGCTGCTGATGGAGTTCTTTAGTCCGAGGTTGCTTTTAAATGAGAGAATGGACATCGTCCACTCCCTGGACTGTTTGGACACCAGCAGCTCTTTGTTCCTGTTTCATTGAGTTGTAGGTGGTTCACCTGACGACCGCTGAGTCATCTGGAAAATTCAGCATGATGCAGTTTTGTGAGCTGTAGTTGAACGAGTGCACTGAAGTCAGGTTTAAGTAAAATATTAGGCTGCTGTTTCTCATTTTTTACAGCTTTTTTTTTTTAACATTTGAAGCATCTATTGAGGTTTTTCTATAAGCTTCAAATGTCTGTTGTCATATTTTATGAAGTCGTTACCCTACGAACAGAAATAATGGATTTCTTTGTCATTGCACTGATATAAATGTAAGTCATGGTGCTGTTAGATTGCTGCTGGACCGCCCTGTTAATCCAGACTCCCTTTGTGTTTGTTGACCGCAGTGAAAATGTTGTTTTTAAAATGCTTCACATCAACAAAAATGGATTGAAGCAGAAGATAAAAACGTGGATTTTGGAAATGATTACATCTGATTTCTTTTTACTTTTGTACTTTAGAACGATCAATTATAATAATCTCAATGGAGCCCAATGTTTATTTGCAACAGTGTAGAAATGTCAGCTTTGAACGCAATGAGAAGAAAGCAAAAAGCATCTGTTGTTGATCTGGAACGACGGAAACACACCAAAACCATCGATGTGTTGGTTTGTAAATGATTGTGTACACTATAAAATACAACACAAAGATGAATCAGATGTTTATTATTTGTTATCAGCTCCACTAAAGAGACATTACAGTCACTAAAACTACCTACCTGTGTATATGAAGTACTTCAAAGTACCTCCAACTACAACAGGAACTCTCTCACGCTGATGCAACTACCTGATAATGTCACATGTAGTAATATATCTGTCTCAGGAGACATTTTACTGCATAATTAGTACTTCAACCATAATACTCTGAGTACATTTTGCTTTTCGGAGTTTTACAACCTCTTATAATAACTGTTCCATTCTGCGTTTGATCTGAGTTCCATTCATCGTCTCTCGTGTAATAACTGGTGGGATGAGTCATCTTTAGTGCTGAAGTCACGTTGTTTGTTCAGTGAAAGGTGTGTGTGTGTGTGTGTGTGTGTGTGTGCATGAGACAAGAGGTCAAATGAATTTGTAGTGTAAATATTTGTCGGTGTATTATTTCTCAAACAGGTTTGCAGTGACTTGTGTGTGTTTTAATGTACACGATGTTGGCTTCCCAGGTCAGTTCCACTGACCGTTACTATGGCAACCAGTGACTCCACGTCGAGGTTGCGTCACTGCCGTGAATTGCAAATTTTCTGCAAACAGAATAAATGACGAATACATGACTTGATGAAATGACAAACAAACATTTATTTAGAATTAAACATTAATGAACTTTACTGTAGAATCTTCTCCGAGATGTTACAGTGGTGTCAGTACTTTAACTGTATGACTTTTACTGTAACAGAATATTTGTACTGTCACTGCAGGAAATGATCTAAATACTACTTCCTTCTCTGCTCCAGTTTACATTTAATTAGAATAATTACTTCCTTCAGTTGATTCTGAGAGCAGATGAACCGCAACAATCCTGTTCAACCAGCTCTGAGTTTATTTAACAATACTGCTCCTTTATAATACAGACACTCTTTACATGATGAACTCGGATGAGCAGACAGTTTATCAGAGGAATCATCCCGGAGGAATCCTTCTAGAGGAATCCTTCTAGAGGAATCCTTCTAGAGGAATCCTTCTAGAGGAATCCTTCTAGAGGAATCCTTCTAGAGGAATCCTTCCAGAGGAGTCCTTCTAGAGGAATCCTTCTAGAGGAGTCATCTGAGGCCAAACCAGAGGAGGAGATTGTCTCTGCTCTACATTCCTCCAGCGACCTGAATACTGAGACCGAAGAGGAAATGGACGTTTGGAGCCTCATAACTGGGTCGGCTCAGAAAAGCTAAACCAACAAAGAGAGCGCCGTTCACTTCGGCGGCTCAGTTCACCGGTTTTGCTGTCACAGCACATTTCCCAGCATGCATCTGAAACTGAGACACCCGAAAGGTGTCAGCTGAGAGGCGTGAACATCTGGAGCTGATGTGAAAACTCTGCTACAAAATCAAACTGAAGAGCTTCCTGTTCAACGAGAATACATCACTACAGTGAAGTAGAAGTACTCTGATCCTTTAACGTCAGTCATAGTAGTATCAGAACTTGTTATATCGGCAGTAATAGTTCTAGTAGGAGCAGCATTGATAACACTACTACTAGCTTTGTTAGCAGTAGATAATATAGTAGCAGTAGTTAAAGCCACAGTAATAATCAGTAAAGGTATTAAGAATAATAATTGCATCTGTAGTAGTAATACGAGTCGCACTAGTACAAATAGTTTTAATAGTAAAAGTTGTAGTAATACGACTAGCGGCAGGAATGCTAATAATACCAGTGGTAGAAGTAGTACTAATAGTAATGCTAATAGTACTACAATACTAATGGTAACAAAGCCCCACGACCTCGTCAACCAACCGGAACCCTCCGTGTGAACCGGGTCAGTCTGGTTTTACATTCCGAGTCGCGTGATTGGACGATGTCAATGATGTCACTGTCGAGTGAGTGAGTGAGTGAGTGAGTGAGTGAGTGAGTGAGTGATCTTTTGTTAATGAGCGGTTGAAGATGGAGGGATGAGAGGGAAACCGTTCAAACACAAACTCTGACCCCGATTCTGTCATTTGCCAAGTAAACAAACTGCCATTGTTTGTAACCACGTTAGCAAATGGCATCTAAAGCGCGCGCACACACACGCACACGCACACGCGCACGCACGCACACACACACACACACACACACGATTCAGTTGGAAGTTCGATGGAAGAAATCATGCGATCAAACAGATGTGAGAGTAAGTTATGTAACACACACACACACACACACACACACACACACACACACACACACACACACACACACACACAGTCATCTTTAATTCATCAGCAGGACGTGTACATCTTTGTCGACATGTATCCAGAGCTTCACACGGGGACTCTGGTGTGTGTGTGTGTGTGTGTGTGTGTGTGTGTGTGTGTGTGTGTGTGTTAAATAATTTAGCAGTGCAGGAATTTAGTCCAAGTATGTGAGCCATAAATGGACTTCCTGGTACAAGTGTTTTCCCGTACAGAGGAGCAAACAAAGCAACATAACTGTAGAGTACATGTTCTTATTGTTGTGAATATTATCTGATTAAAAGAGACTTAAAACAAGTAGAATCAGTACGACTAATTCAATAACAGAAGTGACTTCCTGACAGTTAACGGTAGCAGATATACCGTCCAAACAACAACAACGTGGATTTTAAAAACACGGTTTTCTGGTTGTTTGATTTGCTGGTTTTTGCTCCGTTAGTCGAACACAACAAGTAACTCGATGTTGAGTGTTGCAGTGCAGAAAACAGACAATAGAAACACTTCTATTGTTTATTATATAAACACCTTTGATCAGCAGGTTTCATGTTTGAGCAGCAGGTGAGAATGAAGTGTGTGTGTGTGTGTGTGAGGAGGACGATGATGAAGAAAGTGATGTTTAGTAATGATCCACTCTCTGCATGTTATAGAAGCTCAGAAACAGCTTTTGTTGGATGTTTGTTTGTTTCTGCAGCAGCTGATGTTCCACCAGATGCCGGTAGTTAAATATTGTAAATCTTTGCACCGAGCCAGGCTAGCTGTTTCCAGCCGTTATGCTAAGCTAAGCTAACTGGCTGCTGACTGTATCTTTTGTATCAGCGTATTTCACCAAATGTCGTTCTGTTCCGTTTTTCTCGCTTGGTTTTCTCTAAATGTCCCTCTCGTCCTCTTTGACCTTTGACCTCTCCGATGTTCCTAAAGCGATGACCCACCTTCGCCGTCGTCGCCATGGTCCCCCATCACCGAGGTGACCTGCCTGCCTGCCAGAAAGCCCCCCCCCCTGCCCCCCCTCCCGCCTCGCCCTCTTTGCTCCCGTCCAATCGAACGCGGGGATGCACGTGATGGGCAGCGTCTCCCCGGCCAATGAGAGGCAGGGTTTCTTCCTCCAGGCGGAGGGCGTGGCCTTCGCCGAGCCGCCGTCTCCCGCTCGTCCTCCGTCGGGATCTTCTGATGTTGAAGGCAACCGGATGAGACTGGGTCCTCCTCCTCCTCCTCCTCCACCCCCACCACCACCTCCACCACCACCACCTCCTCCTCCTCCCCTGCTTCCAGGGCTAGCGAACCCTGTAGGAGGCCTGAAGAAGAAGAGGAGGGTGAGGAGTTTCTTTTGGAAAACGATACCAGAGCATCAGGTGAGGTCACAGCTCGTCCCAGTGGATCACATGTTAATTGTTAAAGCGTTGTATCGACATATATTGTATATATTTGTTATATACATATATACTGTGTGTGTGTGTGTCGCAGGTGAAGGGGCGGGCCAACCTGTGGACTCAGGGCCGTGTGCAGCAGCAGTACCAGATCGACGTCCAGACAATCGAGGAGCTGTTTGGTCAGAACGACCGTCAATCGAAGGCCACGCCCACAAGAGGAGGGACCACCAGGAGCTCGTTCAGAGAGGCCAAAGAGGAGGTGTGTGTGTGTGTGTGTGTGTGTGTGTGTGTGTGTGTGTGTGTGTGTGTGTGGGGACCGTTTCCACCTGGGCTCTGACCTCAAACTGACCCCTGTCCCCCCCCCCCCCCTCCCTCCACCAGGTCTCCGTTCTCGACTCTAAACGAGGGATGAACATCGGGATTTTCCTCAAACAGTTTAAGAGGTAAATCTCCTCGTTACCTGAAGCTCAATTATGTCAGAAAGGAAACAAACTGTGTACAAGTACATGTACTGTAGTAGAAGTACCAATACCACCAAATACTTTTTAATCTGTTTTATTTTATAAGCAAATGTGTTTTTATGTTAAATATTCACCTGAAAATAGAGACTAAAGCGGTC
Source organism: Pholis gunnellus (assembly GCF_910591455.1). Taxonomy (NCBI): domain Eukaryota; kingdom Metazoa; phylum Chordata; class Actinopteri; order Perciformes; family Pholidae; genus Pholis; species Pholis gunnellus. Next base: position 1,334,933 of record NC_136550.1, on the reverse strand, counting down.
ATAAATGTAGTAAAACGTACAATATTCATCTCTGAAATAAAGTAAAGTATAAGTGTATATATGTAAATACAAGTATCTCAAAATATTAGATGAATAGGAAGAGACAATAGAGGATTAAATGGATGAAAAACAGTCAAGCTCGTATGGTAACGGTCACAGGTTTGATTCCCAACGGTACAGGTCAGTTATAGATGAGTTTACATGAAGACTCCTCTAGACCTGAATATCTCCTCTGTGACCCGGTAACAGCTGACTGTGTGTGTGTGTGTGTGTGTGTGTGTGTGTGTGTGTGTGTGTGTGTGTGTGTGTGATGGCGTGATGGCGTGATGGCGTGATGCGTCTCCTCGCCCTCATCGCAGGGTGTTGTGGGTAAACACGTGTGGTGATGCCGGCATGTTATGGAACGAAGCAGACGGAGAAGTTCATTAACATGCGACTGTTTCCAAGTCACATTAGAGGACGTCTATGGATGACGTCATCCTGTGACCCTCTGACCCCTCGGGGGTAAAGATATTACATTTAATGTGACATCATCATATTCAAGCGACCACAAAGAGAAACAAAGCGACCACAAACACGGCTTGTTCTAATATAATTCGTCCTCCGTGACATCACAACGCTACGAGGAATTGAGCGTTTATGTCGTCGTTTATGAATTAAAATAAAAAGACAAACAGAAAACTTCCACAACAACATGGAGATCAGATCATGACATCACTGTCAAACATTGAGGCCGTAGATCATTTTTAAAATGCGTTCCTCTGATTTCTTTTACGCTTTCAGGTGTTTGGTTTGGTAACAGGAGGGAGTCACAGCGTGTCCTGAATGTGTTGATGTTGTGTCGACGCACACATAGAGGCATAGAGGCCTCCTGTAGACACACAGTGTGTAACATCAGCCTCAGTGTTCTCAAGCTGCTACAACGTTTAACATGAGTTTTATTATCACAAACGTGAATGTAGAAGGAGATTCACTTAAACGTAGTCTCAAACTCAAATATCATCATTTTACAAACCGAAGAACTCACACGTTTAACAAACATCTGTGATTGATAAATGACTTTATTCTTACTAATGATGATAAAATGTGTGACCCCTCCTCCTCCTCCTCCAGGTCCAATCAGACGATAGTAGACGATATTCACCGTGGCAACAGTGAGTCGTATGGGGCGGAGCCTCTGAGGGAGCTGCTGAAGATGCTGCCGGAGAAAGAGGAGGTAACACACACACACACACACACACACACACACACACACACCTACACACCTACACACACACACACACACCTACACACACACACACGTTAACGTCATCGTGTTGGTATCTTCCTCTTCTTCACGTGTTTCCTCTCCTGAAGGTGAAGAAGCTGAAGTCGTACCGCGGAGACGTCTCTAAGCTCTCATTGGCCGATTCCTTCGTGTACCTGTTGGTTCAGCTCCCCAGGTGAGAGGACGAGCTCCAACAGAGCGCTGCGTCGCCCGTCAACAATACACTTCACTGTGCAATGATTGATGTTCTTGTATGTCCAATTTCTTCTTTTTTTACAGTATTTTTCTGTTATTTTTTCATTATTATTATATTTTTAAATATTTGTTGTGTGTGAAGGGACATTACATTTATTTTATTTTATTTATTTTTGTGTTTGGGAGGGCTTTTCACATTATTTTATTTTATTTATTTATTATTTTTATTTATATTTTATTTATATTTTTTTAATTGTGTGTGTGGGTCATTCTACATGGTTGTTATTTAGTTTAAATAAAGTCATAGTTATAGTTATTTTGGGTATTTTACATTATTTTATGACCAATACTGTATTGTTTTAACGCTCACACTGATATCGTCCTCTGAGATGTGATTTTATTTCTAATAGTTTTTATGTGGATCTCTGGAGCACAACAATGCATCTCTTTGTGTAAAGCGTTTTATAAAACAGAGAATAAAACTCTAACAAACGGAGCTTCTGGTCTCAGCAGATGGTGCAAAGCCTGATGGGACGTGAAGCAGCGAGGCTGATGGGAGTTTTTATGTTTATTTAGAGAAACATTAGTGAGAAACGAACAATCAGCAATAAGATGTCTTGTCGTCTCCTCCTCGTCTCCTCCTCGTGAGTCCTAACTGCCTTAAACTCAGATAAGATGCTGGATTACGGTTTATTTCCGTCTCTCTTCAGTTACTCCGTCCGCATCGAGTCCATGCTGCTGAAGGAGGAGTTCCCCGCAGCGTGTGAGCTCATAAAACAACACACCAGCGTCCTCCGCTCAGCCGCCAAAGGTAACGGTTTAACTCTGAGGACACACGATGTTCTTCACGTCTCGTTTCTTCCATTTATTTACACTTTAAAGCGTTTTTTGGGGCGTTTATTCTTCACGAAGTATGAGAGAGAAGAATGTGGAATAACACCAGACTCATACTAAAGGTTTCACAGTTTCTCCAGCGGCATAAAACCTGCAGTTAATCAAACCGTCTCACACACACACACACACACACACACACACACACACACACACACACTCACACACTCTCACACACTCACACCCACTCACAATATGAACTAACACCTTGTATATTTTTAGCAGTGTGTGTGTGAACTTGATAACTGCCTGAATTGTTAAATAACCCTCCGTATGCTGTCGGTGACACACACACACACACACACTCACACACACATTCACACACACACACTCTCACACACACATTCACACACACACTCTCACCCTCGGGTGCAAACAGGGGTTTCAGGATTATGATCTTTGTTTCTTCCTCGCTGCCTCTTTCTGTTCTTTAATCTTTTTTCCCACGTGATGCTTTTGAAAGCGGGAACTGTTTGTTTGTTTGTTTGTTTGTTTGTTTGTTTGTTTGTTTGTGCTCTGATGCAAATAACGACTTCTTTGTCCTCCAGAGTTAATGTGTTGTGAGGAGCTTCATGCTGTTCTCCACCTGGTGCTGCAGGCCGGAAACCTCCTCAACGCTGTGAGTGAAGCACTGCATGAATGAACGATTACAGCTGGAAAACACGGTCATATCGTCGTTTTGTGTCTCTTTGTGGTCGTTCTGCATCTTTGTGTTGTTGTTTTGTGTCTTTGTGTTGTTGTTTTGTGTGTTTTTGTGGTCGTTTTGCATCTTTGTAGTCGTTTTGCATCCTTTTCTGGTTACTTCATGTTTCTTTACAGTTTTTTATGTCTTTGTGGTCATTTGACTCACTTTCCAAGAACAAATGTTAAAAGTCAGTACCAGTAGCATGTTGTGTTTGTGTCTAATCACTGTGTTGTGTGTTGTGTGTGTGTGTGTGTGTGTGTGTGTGTGTGTGTGTGTGTGTGTGTTGTGTGTATTTTCAGGGAGGTTATGCAGGAAACGCAGTGGGTTTCAAGCTGTCGTCCCTTCTGTCTCTGGCCGACACCAAGGCCAACAAACCGGGCATGAACCTGCTGCACTTTGTCGCTCTGGTCAGTAACCTGTGTGCGTGTGTGCGTGTGCGTGTGTGTGTGTGTGTGTGTGTGTGTTGTGCTTTTATGTTTAGGATCCTCCAGGTGGAAGAATCCTCTCATATTGTGCTTCTCCTTCTTTTCTCCTTCAGGAAGCACAGAAAAAAGACACAAAGCTGCTGGAGTTCCCACTGAAGCTGAATCACGTCCAGCCTGCCTCCAGGTCAGACGGACTACATTTCCCATCAGCCCCCCCCCCCCCCCCCCCCCCCCGGAGGAGGATGACGATCGACACCTAAATTTATATTTTTGTTTTTCGTAGGATTTCTCTGGAGACGCTGGACGCTGAACTTCAGTGGCAGACGTCTCGCACGCGCTCAGTAGAGGAGAACGTCCAGAGAGACACGGAGCTGCTGCAGCAGCTGGACGGCTTCCTGCAGGTAGAACACACAAATACTGCGGTCAGCTAGTACTCTACGTGTACTACTACTCTCTCTGTGTGTGTGTGTGTATATTCATGTGCGTTTCTTTGCGCCTCAGTCGGCCACCTCGTCTCTGTGCTCGCTGCGCGACACTCGGCAGCATCTGAAGAAGGAAGGCAGCGAGCTGATCGACTTCTTCTGTGAAGACAGAGAGACGTTCAGGCTGGACGACTGCTTCAGCATCTTCAACAGCTTCTGCTCCAGGTTCACCGCCGCGGTCAAGGTACGTCTGCTGCCACCTGCTGCTCAAACAGAGAGGTAGAAGTTAAGAAATGACGTTAGAACTCGTCCCTCTGAAGGAGAACAGGGAGCGGGAGGCCAAGGAGGCGGCCCGGCGCCAGAGGTTACAGGAGCTGGAGGAGCAGAAGAGGCACTCGTGGGCCGGCAGCGAGGAGGTAAGAGGTCACGGCAACTTTTAAAAACACACAAAACGGCTCGACGAGTGACTGACGTGTGTTTCTGCTTTTAGGTGGACGGAGCGGTCGGGTCGCGGTGGCGCAGCGAGGCGGACGTGTCGGCACACGGCGACGCCCGGCTGCTGGTGGAGCTCCTGTCCCCGAAGTTCGGCACGCGCTCGCTCTTCAACTCTCTGCGACGCTCGGGGAGCTCGCGGCGGTCCAGGAACTCGCCGTCGGTCGTCGTCGCCGACCGCGAACTGAGCACGCTCCTGGGGTCGGCGACCCCCGACCGCAAAGAGGCGAGGACGGCTTTTCTCTCCGCTAAGACTCGACCGCAAAGTCCGACGGTCACGACGTGCAGCTTCCCCCAAAACCAGCAGCCTCAAGCGGGCCAGACGGCACCGCGACTAAACCATACAACCGCCACCTACCTCAGCGACGACGCTAAAAACGGCATCGATCCGGCGAATACGGTCAAAACTACCTCTGAACCCAACCAGCAATCGGACCACAACAACAACAACGGCAAAGATCGACTCGGCGTCGGGGCGCTTTCGGACCCTAAATGCGGTTCGAAGTCGGAACTCTGCAGAGTAAACATGGTTGTAGAGAAATGCACATTGGTGCCTGAGCTGAAAGTGTTCGGCGAGGTCGCCGGCCGCCACAAGGGGCCTCACGCCGCTCGGCATTGTCGCCGAGATGAAGAGGAGCGACCGGCCGAGAAGGTGCGGGACGACTCCCAGATTGGGAACGCTGAAACAAAAGAGGAAGAGGAGGGAGGAGAGGAAAAGGTGGTGGTGTGGTGCGTGACGGGCGTGTGCGAGGCCGGCGACGAGCTCGCGCACGCCGGCGACGCGCGAACTGAGCGGGACCAGCGTAGGAGCGACGATCGGGGAGGGAGCCAGCAAGCTTCCTCTGCCCCGGCCAATCGCACGCCTTCAGAACCTCAGCCGGCCAATGAGAAGCCAGTGCCTGAACCCATCAGCAGCCAACCGGTGCCTGTCCCCCGCCGTGACGACGATCCGTCGCATCCCGCCTCTTCGCCCATGTGGCGCCCGGCGGAGCCTGCGTCGTCCGCTGTCGGCGCAAGGGAAGCTAAAGGAACAGCCAATCAAAGAGGAGGAGCAGAGGGCTCCACCAATGAGAAGAGAGATGTGGAGATCGTCCCGACGGGTGACGGGAGCAGAAACAAAACCGCTTCCTGTCGCACGGAAGCAGCTTCTTCCACTAAAGGAAAAGCCGAATCGTCAAATTCGTCCAAATCGTCCACCAAGAACCTCCCTACCTCTAAAACTCGACCCGCCGGGACGAAACCCGTCATCGCCGCGTCCGCCGCCGTCAAAAGCAAGCCCGTCCGCACCCTCACCGACACCGAGAACCAGAGCATGAGGCGCGTCCTGCCCATCTCCAGGACCGGCAGAGGCGCGCCGACTCCGGGCAAACATCCCGAGAAGCCTCCCGGCCACCAGCAGGGATCCTCCGGCGCCGCAGCAGCAACCGCCGGTCCCACCGCCAACAACCTCAACGGCGGCGCCTCCCTCCGACGAGGAGAGAAGTCGTCGACCGCTCCGTCGTCCCGCCGCTCCAGCGTCCACAAGACGCCGGACCCCAAGAACTCTAAAGACCAGAAGGTTCCGGCTACTCGAGAGCAGAACCAGGACGTGCAAAGGAGGCCGTCCGTCCGGAAGCCGTCGGCGAAACCCAGACCCAAACCCAGACCGCCGCCGGAGGAGAAGATGTGTCGCTCCACGCTGCGGTCGCTCTCTCAAGCTAGCGGAGGAAGTTTCAGTGCTCCTGTTACTCCTTCGCACAACGCCGGTACCCCTTCGTCATCGCCGCTTCCTGGTTTCGCCCGAAGCACTGCTTCTTCTTCTTTCAGACGAACCCTGACCCCGATCACTCCTCCTCCTCCTCCTCCTCATTCGCCCCACTCTGGCTCAGTCTCCTCCCTTAAATCCTTCTTTAAATCCTCCCTCACGTCCTCCTCTGACGCTCCTTCCGGCACCATCTCGCCTTTCACCCGAACCGGCTCGCTGAGAGTCTCCTCCACCCCAACGTCCTCCGACCTCCTCAAACCGCCCTCCTCCGCGTTGAGGAGGTCTCAGAGCATCAGGGCGCCTCCCCGTTCGCCGCTCCACGACCCGCCGGTTCCCCCTAAAGGCCACCGGCGGATCGACAGCGGCACCTTCTCCGACAAGTCCTCCCACTCCAGGGACTCGGGCAAGTCCGCCCGGCCCAGCTGGAGATAACAGGAGGAATCTGAGGCTGCATTCCAACACGAAGTCTAAGCAACTCTTTCCTTCGGTAGTGGAGGTAAAGGACACATTCCAATATGAAGAAAAGACTCCTGTTAATGTAGGAAAGGAAGGAAGTTCTGCTGGAGGTTACAGACCAACATGAAGCACAGACGCTGTCCAGGTTGAGATTAATCTCTGACGCATTCAAACTCATGCTGGGGGGAGAAGGATGCATTCCATTTAGAATCACTACATTATGTCCACTCGCAGAGGTGGAGTCTGGTGGAAGAGCTTCTGAACTTCACAAACTATCCCTCCAAAGGACGAAGGACGTTCTCGCTTTGCCAAATGAAACACACTCCACAGAAGCGATTAAACCGGTCAGTCGCTCGTTTCCGTGTGTTTTGACTTATTTGCACTCCGACATGTTTAAACCGTCAGAACAATGCAGTGAACTGAGCGCACTTTCCTCCTGGAAGTAAAAATTAAGAGATTCTTTCTTTTGAAGCCGCAAAGCTTCATTCTCAGTTTGATGAAACTTCACTAAGAACAGCAGCGGTGCAGTAAAGCTACTCCAGACGACGTCACTGTTTATGTATTTTTATATTTTAAGACGCCTCCGGTCCTTAAAAATCACGCATTGACTCCCAATAAATGACTATTTTGCATCAGAACATGAAGTTTTCAATAAAAGATGAAAGAAGGAAATAAATGTCTGCATCTTATTAACGCGTTTCTGAATCTCCCGATTTAAACAGAAAACAACTTTATTTTACGTCTTAAGTTACCGTTAACGTTAACTCACGAGGCGTCTCTGCGTGCGGCCTGATTAAGGTGTGAAGTACGTCGTCGTGTTTGAATCCAGAAGATAATTCACAGAATCATGAAGTTTAGAGACGAGATATTCTGAAGCGTCTCTGCAGTGCCAAGTGTGTTCATCAGAGGATATTTGTTTCTCTATTTATGTACGTATGATGTCAATATTTGATATATGTATAAATATATACTATCTACTAAATAATAAAATGTTATTCCTCCAACACACATGCTTTGTTTTCTTCTTCTGCTGTTTTAAATTATATTTAGCGCCTTGAATAAACAGTCAGAACTCTTTTTATGTTTATATTAAATATATTATTATAGTACAAAAAAAAAAAAAATGTGTGTTTTATGGCTGTAGAATCTTTTCATATATTACAGCTGCATATATTTACACGTCAGTACTTTTAAATGTGTCTTGAAGACAGAATAGCTCTGAAAATGAAAATACTGAATTAAAGTAAATGTACTTTTACCTTTCACTACTGACTTTGCTGTACTTTTACTATTATTTGTGTATAAAGTAGGCAACTGTTGTTTTTATATACTTTTATTATATTGATTTCGACTAAAATGTGATTTTCGTTTCTGTTCATAATAATATTAACAGTTTAATGATTTAATATCCTGTCATACCGTTTTTAAAAAGTTCTGCTCTAAAAAGAAACTTAAACAATTAAATAAATAAATTATAAAAATGTTTCAAAAAAGAATGGTATAAAAATAAAACCGCTATTGAAAGGTTATCCTCTAAAAAGAAACAAACAATTAAAAAAAAAATAAAAGAATATTCGTTTAAAAATCAGAAAGGGGCGCGCGCTTAAACCAAGCCGTGTGACGTCATCAAAGCGCGCCAAACAAAGCTCCATGTGCCAGAGCGAAGAAGAAGCCGCGAAGAGTTCAGCCTCCTTTAGTTTGTTATGAAGAAGAAATATATTTAAAAAACACAAATCAGAAGAGGGACTCAACGTTAAGAAGATTTCTGTGTGGGATTTTAAGCTGAAACTTTAAAGCTACATTTAAAAAAAGAGACGAGGAAGAAATAAAAGAAGAAGAAGAAGAAGAAGTAACGGGGTTTAAAATTTAAAGTCCTCTGGAGCACAACATGTTTTTAAAGGTGAGTCGTTTATTAGAAATGTGTTTAATTCTGTTATCTGTAGTTTAGAAACACAGCAACACTTTCGTACATATATGTGTATATATATATATATATATATATATATATATATATATATATATATATATATATATAAAATACACAATACTGCAGCAGTGATATTAATCCAGAAACTTCAGATGTAATAGTTTAATATTTTAATGATTATTTAATACTTCTACTGTGAGTACATTGAGCTGATAATACTGACATATTGTACTTCAGTCAGGTGTTGAATGCATGATTTTTACTTTAGTTCCCATGAAAACATCTCAACACTAAAGACTTCTCTCTTCTAGTCCAATATTCACATCTTCAGTCTAAATGTAATTAAATGATACAATTCTTCATTATATACACAATGAATAAATGAACATCTATAGAATGATGTGTTTGTCTGTCGAAGCACTTTAAAGGTTCTATAAATAAAGTTATTATTAATGTGTTGACGTTGATCTTTGTGTCTTTTTAAGGATGCGTCTTCGTGATTTTGCCGCGTGACGAACAAAAGATGGAGCGTCAAGGAAGGAGAGAAGAGGAGAAGGAAACAGGAAGCACTCTATCAGCGAGGAGAGAGGAGGAGGAGGAGGAGGAGGAGGAGACAGAGGTGATGAAGGCAGGCGCCAAAGACAAAGTGACCGGTGGACACACTCCGATCTCCGCCTCCTCCTCCTTCCCCTCCTTTCCTTTCCTCTCCTCCTCACTGTGCCGAGGAGGAGGAGGAGGAGGAGGCGAGGAAGACGAGGTAAGGGTCGCCATCGTGACCATCGAGGACGAGTCGTGTCCGTCGGAGCCGTTCGGCATCGACTCCCACCAGGAAACGACCGATCGGATAGAACGAAGTTACAGCGAAGGAGACGAAAAGGAGGAAGTTGAGAGGGAAGGAGATGAAGAGGAGAAGGAAGAGAAAGAGGATGAAAAGGAGGAGGAGGAGGAGGAAGAGGCAAACAGTGATGAAAGAGAGGAGGAAGAGGAGGAGAACGCCGAGGGGACGTCACCATCGCTTCTCCTGCTGAGCCAGGTAAGAACAAACTGAGGTACTTGTACTTTGAGTATTTTCATTTTGATCAGAGGTACATATTGTACTTTGTACTACATCTCAGAGGTACATATTGTACTTTGTACTCCACACACATGAATGCAGCGTAAGCATCAGGTATCACAGTAAACCGCTGGTGAACTTAAGGATCAAACCTGTGGTTTTAAAGTGTTTGTCTCCGCCTAGAGGATGAAGGCGGTACTGCATCCGCTGCACATGTGTTTTCTTATGCAGCTCTCTTGTTAAGACGTGAATTCTACGTAATATTTCCCAAAATATCCCCGAGAGAAATGAATGAATGAATGAATGAATGAATGAATGAATGTAGCAGCAGTACACGAACAAACCACACAGTAAACATGTATTCTCACTCCTGTAATGAGGGTTTTGGGCTCATATGTCTGGAAGCAGCCAGCAGGCGGCGACGCTGCACTCTTTATCTCCTCACTGTGAATGAACACACACACACACACACACACACACACACACACACACACACACACACACACACACACACACACACACACACACACACACACACACACACACACACACACACACACACACCTGGCTCTCTGTGATGCATTGTGGGATGTGTGTGTGTGTGTGTGTCCTCTTACTCTTAATAATTCAAATACATATATATTATAGAGGCAATTTAATATCTAATAATTAGATATTTATGATTTTTATTTACAGTTAATGTCCAACTAAAATGAAGAAAACATAAAGAAAATGAATAATAATTCTATTACTGAACTACGTTATTATTAATAAGTACTAAACACACACACACACACACCCACACACACACACTCTAGGTGTGTGTTCAGGAATGTGCAGCAGTGAACATTCCTCAGATTCCTCCATTGGGATCATGGGATATGAAGTCTCCTCTCATGGGAACTGTTAGCTTATGATGCGCACACACACACACACACACACACACACACACACTGTGCGTGTCAGATTGGTTAAACTGGGGCACTAATCCTGAGACCTGCTGTGTAATCTAAAGAGCGTTTTTCTTAGATTACTCCTCATGAAGGAGATTATAAACGCGTCTCTCCTCGTTCAGCGTCCTGGACGATGAACCGGAGAGTTCGCGGTTCACTTCCTGTCGTGAGGAGTTCGTGTTTAACGGGTTTGATTTTCTCGTCCTTTGACTCGGTCCAGAGAGAGACACAATACAAAACCGCCTCATTCATGAGCTCAGAATCAATCTATGAGCCCGGGAACACGAGTCCGTTCAGACATTCCTGGTCCCCAGAGGATGAACCCTCATTTCCAATACTTTTCCTTTGATGACATTCTCACCGTTAATAAAGTCCTCGACCAATCACAACGTGAGGAACAGACAATTAAAACAACTTTATTGTCCATTTCAACCTTGACAAAGGCAGCAGAGACCAGATCCCCTCCGTCTGTTCTCACCTTTCACAATAAAAGCCCCGGAGACGCACACAACGAAGTGTTTCATCCGTCACAGGAAGTCTCATCTCCGTCATAATGATGAGTTCAAACGTCTCGTGGTGTGTTGGAGGCCGTCCGTCCTGATATTTCACAGTAAGCTCACGTCCACAGATTCATCGTGTGCACGAGGTCACATTCCAGACAGTCAGGTCCTCCACGCCGATACCGCCGAGTCAGCACACACACACACACACACACACACACACACACACACACACACACTCCTGGCGCTGCGGCAGCATTCCTGGAGTCTTGTGCTCGTCAGCAGGACGGGGGTTTGAACCTGCGACCTTCCGGTTACAGTCGAGTCTCTTTTTTTTTTTTTTTTTTTGCGGTCTTTAAATTGAATGAGTTGCTCTTCTTCGTCCGTCACGTTTCCACCAAACCGAGCCGGTTAATTCAGAGGAACGTTTCCTGTTTTTAAATCGTCGTTCAGGTGACGTTTCTACATTTAATTCTCACGAGACAGACGCACAACATCATTCTACAGAAACCAGCGGAAATGATCAAATCTACCACTTTATGTTTTATTAATCACACGAGGAGATAATAAATAAAAATAACAACAAATATTAAATATAAAAATGCACAATATGTACAATAAAATAGAATATTAGACAAACTATTTGATGTTTTGTGTGTTTTTGTCAAATGAGTTAGACTCAAAACACTGTGATTGGCTCTGATTGGCCGTTGCCACTTCCTGTCGTCGTCCCCTCGTAGTTTGTTTTCATTGAAGTGTTTTGCAGAATGAAGCCTCGTCCGTCATGAAGCCACGCTGGTAGAACGCAGCAGAGCTTCCTCAGGACGACGGCGAGCGCTGCGAAGCGTTCAGATCCTCGTGTTACGAGATAAACTAACACATCAATGCTCTCCATGGAGGCTTCCTGTCGTCTACTGACAATACGGAATAAATGTTTAAAGACGCTCAAATAAAACGGACAAATAATAGAACGGCCGACTGAAAAAGTAACGTTCGATGAGTAGAACTTCAAAAAGTGTGTGTGTGTGTGTGTGTGTGTGTGTGTGTGTGTGTGTGTGTGTGTGTGTGTGTGTGTGTGTGTGTGTGTGTGTGTGTGTGTGTGTGAGAGCACCTGTTCCTCATTGTGTTTTACAGTTTGAAAGGCGACACTTGAAGAATGTCAGTAAAACCGTTCGGTTGTTTTCTCCCCCCCCCCCCCCCCCCCCCCCCCCCCGCTTTGTCTTCCTCCTGAGTTCTCATCCTCATCCTCACATCCCGCTCTTTTATTTTTCACACGTGAGAGATAAACACACATATATATATGTATATATATATATAAATATATATATATATATATGTGTATATATGTATATGTACACACATGTGTCTACGGGACATTGACGCTTCATCGAGCCGTTGAAGTGATGTCTTGTTGTCATTAAGACGATTATATGTGATATAATGAAGAGTTCACTTCAACACGATGGTGTAAAAACATTAAACTGTGAAACTATGAAGTCATGATTGATTCATCTGAGACCAACAGTCATGTGACCACAAGAGAGGAGACTCTGACTGAACTACAGGAAGAGAGGAGAGGAGGAGAGGAGGAGAGAGGGATGGGAGGGAAGAGGAGAGATGAGAGGAGGAGAGGAGAGAGAGGAGAGGGGAGAGGAGATGAGAGGAGATGAGGAGAGGAGATGAGATGAGGAGGAGAGGAGAGGAGAGAGGAGAGGAGAGAGGAGAGGAGAGGAGAGAGGAGAGGAGAGGAGAGGAGGCTGTAATAATGTGAATATCTCAATATTTACCCCGTAGAACGATGTAAAGCCACGTAGAGAACGTGTGAATATGACGTTTGTTTGCTTCCTGTATTAAAGTCACGCTCTCCATGTACGTCGTCTTTCATTGAACTTTTCCACCTCAGTCAAGAGGAAACAAAATGCATTTAAACAACTCACTTAGTGGAACGTGTGCTATTTGGTCTTTCACATAAAATTGGTAAAACATGTGAAAGAGTCTCTTGTTATTGTTGAACCGGATTCCCTCTTCCTCTTCCTCCTCTTCCTCCTCTTCCTCTAACTGTTGAGCCTCTGATTTCTCCCCTGAGGACGCCGGCAGCGTCGACGCACCGCGACTCATTAAAATATACATGAGCACTAAGTCTCTGACATCCCTGCATTCATTATTGATGGACACACACACACACACACACACACACACACACACACACACACACACACACACACCTGTTGTTTGCTGCATTGCACCTCTGTAATGTTTCCCACTGGAAACACGGCAGCTTCTGTTTGGATCCTGTTTCAGTGATGAAAGTCTTCACCGGTTCAGATACTGAGATGTGTTCTCGTAGTATTACACAATGTTTTACGTGTTTTTAAATAGTCTGAATGTGCAGAAGAGCTGCAGCATCGTTGTGGTTTTTATTTATGAGATGATGAAGATGTGATTTCTGCAGTCGTGGAAGAAGTTTTCTGTCTTTTAGTGAAGTAAAAGTAGAAATACTACAGTCTTAAGAAGACGAGTATTGAGCATATGGATTTAAACTGTGAATCCATCAAAGATCAAGAAAAAAAACACTGTTTGCTCCGAGGTAACAAGCTAATAACGTTAGCTAGCTTCACGCGTTAGCAAACAAAGAGTTTAGCATATTAGTTAGCATTAATTTATGATATCGAGCGTATGGATCAAGGCCACAGCGGGATCATTTATATTTATATTACGTAATAAAGCTAACGTTAAACATTAATTTAGCTTAAAAAAACACTTTGTTTGCGCCGAGGTAAGAAGCTAATAACGTTAGCTAGCTTAACGCGTTAGCAAACAAACGGCCTATTTATTAGTTAGCATTCATTTATGATATCTAGTGTATGGATCAAGGCCACAGCGGGATCATTTAGATTTATAGTAGATAATAAAGCTAACGTTAAACATTGTTACACCTAAAAAACATTATATTGATATTGTTTGTCCTTCAGGTGAGCGTTTCCCTCCATTTTAACGGCCTATTTATTCACAATACTCCGTCATAATAAAGGTTATATCGTGAATGTAGCTCTCAAATATATGATGTAGTCCTTTGTCTACTCAGTCTCTCGTTTATATCGTTTCAGAGGCTAACGAACACTTCAGTGGTTTCTACTGAGCTCTACTCAGATCAATCCGTCACACATTCCTCTGATCCTCTCGCTCTTTATTGATTCTTCACACACTTGTAGGCTAATCCAGCTAGCTCATGCTACACACACACACACACACACACACACAGACACACACACACACACAGACACACACACACACACACACACACACACACACAGACTACAAACAGAGGCCTGAGCCTTTGAAGTGGTTTCCTCTGTTTCCAGTCTGACAGTAGTTAGCTCCAAGTATCACACACACACACACACACACACACACACACACACACACACACACACACAGAGTGGAGTGTGGGAACGAGTCAGCTGTTTTAATGCAGAACACACACTCCAGTCTCAGGTTTTACAAGGACCGTGGGAGGGGGGGGGACTCAGTGGGGCTGCATACCACAGAAGAAGAAGAAAAAGAGAGTTTTAAGAGACAAAAGGAAAACAGAAACACTTGTTTTCTTGTTAGTATTTTTATAAATAATATATCTTAAATACACATCAAGTAGCTAAACACATTAACTCAAGTACTTTATTTTAGTTTTGAGGTATAGTTTTTGTACTTTGCTTCGTCTCAGACAGATATTGTACTTTTACCTTCAGTACATTTGTCAAACAGCTTTAGTTACTTTGTATTTTCTGATTATTAATTCAAATTATGATGTATTATTATAGATTAAACTACCCAGCAGTAAAACTAAAGTGATGAACACATGAATAGATTAATAATTATAATATATAGTATTCTAAAATGAGCCATTCTGCTTCATAAGTACTGTTACTTTTGGTACTTTTAAGTACAATATGTTAATACTTAAAAGCTAAAAGACATTTTGACTCTGTTGCTCTGGCGCCCCTTGTGGGCTAAAGTGGTACTGCATCTGAGCTCCAGGGTCCCTTTAAAAAAGCACATTTTACTGCAGCAGGGATTTACTGAGAGGCGTCATATTAACTAGTTGAAAGTTAAAGTAACAGCTTGAATTCTGGAGTATTTGTACACTGTGGTGTAGTACTTTCACCTGAGTAAAGGATCAGAGTACTTCAGTTGAACAGTGCAGAGCAGCAGCCGCACTCTATTTCCTCCGTGATTTAATTTAATATCTTCCAAATGTTCATTGTTTGATCTAAAAATAGAAAATAAAAGCATCTGTTTTATTTTTATTCTGCACATTTTTACTGAATCGTGAGAAAAAAACCCAGAGAAGCGAACGATGTAAATTGGAAGCAGAAAAAGGGAAAATTCAGATTTATGACAATATGGAGGAGCGAGGAGAGAGGAATTAGTAACAGACGGAAAGGAAAGGAGAGAAGGAGGGAGGGAGGGAGGAAAGGTTTGAAGCAAAGGAAATAAGTGATGATTAAAGGACTGATGCAACTGATATGAGATTGACAGATTAACAGGTCTAGAGGTCTTCTGGGCCCTGAGGGGTCGGCTGATGGATGGGGGGGGGCGGGGCCTGAGGGGCCGGCTGATTGACAGCTGGTTTTAGGAACGTTTTACCTGAAGTGAATACTTCTCATTTCCACATGCAAACGTTTGATGTAAAACTTCCTGTTTTTCGTTTTTAAATGAGTAGAGACTCTGGACTTGGTGTGTGAGTTGGTTTGGTGGTGACGTGTGAGAACCGGCATGTGTGGAACCTGAACGTGTTTCTAATACACAGTTTACATGCGTGTGGAACAACAAATCACGAACACCTGTCGGTCTGATGCACGACGACTCGTCACAAACATCAAGCCTTCTGATTGGCTGCTGCTCTGGACTCTACACGTGTTTCTATTTTAATGGCCACTCATCGCAGCCTCTAAACTACAAACTCATCCGGTTTGAATTGAAATCAAACTGTTACATTTTGAGTTCAGGCGTTCGTGTTCCCCTGAGGATGCATCGTTACAACAGCAGCAACGGTAATCAAGTATCGTGTCCGATACTTCGTGACCTGCAGACCTAGCCTCAGCCGCTCTTTGTGTTAGCACGCTAACTCAGCGGATGTTAGCATGCTAACACGTTAAATTTTACAGTTTACGGCGTCTGCGTCACTCCTCCTCAGTCCAAAGATGGTCACTTCCTGTTCGCTGGTTGCAAAAAATCCAAGATGGCGTCGGCCAACACTGAGAACTCAAGGTTTCAAAATATCAGTCCACAAACTGACGAGTGATGTCACGACGACCACGTCCACTTCTTATATACAGTGTATGGGAGGGTCTCTCTCTCTCTCTCTCTTTATGTCTGTCTCTTTCTCTCTCTCTCTCTCTTTTTATGTCTCTCTGTCTCTCTTTTTATGTCTGTCTGTCTCTCTTTTTATGTCTCTCTGTCTCTCTTTTTATGTCTGTCTGTCTCTCTCTTTCTCTCTCTCTCTCTCTGCCTTTATCTCTCTCTCGGCCCCCCCCCCTCCCTCCCATAGAGAGGCATGTCCCTACGTGTTCTCGTGGAGGTCGCTCTACTCTCTGAACACAGAGAGAGAGGTAGAGTTAGAGAGAGAGGGAGTTAGAGAGAGGGAGAGAGAGAGAGAGAGGGAGGGAGGGTGTGAGTCAGTCCTCTTCAGCGGATCCTGAAGCAGCAGCACGAGCGCCACACGGACTGGTTCCGTTCCTAAACTGATCGGTTTCTACTAATCGATGGACCGGATGGATCGTTGACTGTCGGACACTGTGCTCTTGGATTAAATCTCTCCTCATTTACATATTTTAGGAGTTCTACACATATATTTTTATATATTGCTCGGTCTCGAGGGCAGCCATGGGTTTCTACGGCACCTTGAAGCTCATCTTCTACAAAGTGAGTATCGATCAGTGACGTCAGCAGCTGCGGTTTCATCTCTGTCCCTTTTCTTTTAAAATATTTTTATATTTTTATATTTTTCATTCCGTTGAAAGGCTGCGTCGCGCGGTGTTTCAGGGTTTGTCAGGCTCGCGCAGCACCGGGATGACGAGGCGTTTCTCCCTGTGACAGCGGAATGCCTCGGCGGCGCGTGCGCGCGTCGGTGTGCGCGTGTGGACCACTGCGGAACCGAGAGAGAGAGAGAGAGAGAGAGAGAGAGAGACTCCATGTCTCTGATTATTGATCAGCTGTCTGTACACTGAACCAATGAGCAAGGCAGCGTGGAGGGTTTGAATCCCTGTTAAAATGTGGTTAATTACAGATGAATGAGTGAGCTAATATCTATGAATTAAATCAAGTAGAACCTGAGTATCTAATGCTAAATGAAACCTTAAAGCCTCTTAAAAACTGCGTATTTTGGGGTAAATATGGTGTAAAAAATAGCAAAATGATTTAAAATCAGACTAAACTTTGGTGTCTAATACTTGTTCATCCTCACAGCTACAAACCACGAGATTAAAACCTGATAAATCTAAATGTTATGCTTCCTCACAGTGAAAACACAAGTAAACGTGGATACTACAGGCTGCCGTAAACTCATATTTTGGAGTAAAAAATAGTGTAAAGATCTATTTAAATCCACTAAAGGTTTAGTATTCAATGCTAATTTATCTTTACAGATTCAAACCGCAACATTCAAACCTTATAAATTGTATCTTTTTGCTTTCTTACACCATGAAAACACAAGTAAAAGAGGAATATTTCACATTACAGCTGCTGGGAACTGCATTTTGGGGTAAATATGGGCTGTAGAATAGCACAAATCTATGAAAATGATTTAAAATCAATACTCGTTCAACCTCACAGCTACAAACCACAAGACTCACACCTTAATAAATGCAATGTTTCACTTCCCTTCACTGTGTAAATACAGATTATAGAAGCATATTATCACTCATAGGTCACAGTTCAGCCTCTCATCATCATACCTCATTATATTAAAGTCTCTATCACGACTGTGAGGACAACGTAAACACACGTATATTAGTGTGAACCTGTACTATTATGGAGATTTTCACTTAAAAACACAGACGTCACTACGACCGCATGTCGTGGACGATGGTCGGAGGTCGCGGGTTCGATTCCGTCCTCGGTGGAGATATTACAGAATGAAAATTTAGAAAATTTTGAAAAGCCAACACAGATTATGCAGCCAGTTGTGATGCCGAGAGGAAGGAGGACGCACACATGCTGTCCTGTGCATCCTTTCTGTGTGTGTGTGTGTGTGCGTGTGTGTGTAGCTGCCCGTTAGCGCGTGCTGCTCTATTTTAAACCGCTGCTGCACCGGCGACATTCCTGTGATTTTCTGCATTCCTGCGTTCATTCAGTGAGAGAGGAGCTGATTCAGACCTCTGGATGGTTGCGTTCGAGTGCCTCCACCAGCGTAGGTGTTGTCAGCGTCGAGTATCTCCTCGTTAACGCTGACTTCGCACAAACATTTGTGGCTCAGGAGCGTCTCTGGTGTTTCCTCAACACGTGTCGACGTGTCTCTTCAACGTGTCTCAGATGGTTTATTGCCAGTCAGCGTTTCACATGCGAGGGATTTTACTTTTCATAACTGTCATCTTTATAGCTTCATACCGCAAGATTAAAACATTCTAAATGTGTCTTTACGTTGTGAGAACACAAGTAAAAGGGATATTTCACTGTTTAGCTGCTTTAAATTGCATTTGCGGTCAAATATGATGTATAAAACAGCACAAATAAATTTTTTAATCAGACGAAACTTCAGTATCTGATGCTTGTTTTCCTACACAGCTTTAAAATACACAAATAAAACCTTAGAAATTTACTTTTTGGCTTCCTTTTACAGTGAGAACACAAGTAAAAGGGATATTTCACTGTTCCGCTGCTGTAAACTTCATATTTGGTGTTTAAAACTGAAGAAAGATTTAAAATCAGTCTAAACTTCAGTATCGGGTGCTTGTCCGTCTACAAAAATATATACTTTAGAAATTGACATTATCTTGTGAATATAGGGTTTATAAATAGATACGACACAATGAATCCGATCCAGATACAAGTTAAATACATTCAGATATATTTCTACCACACTGTCTCACCGTTTCTTTGTCTTTCCACCGTTAGATGAAGAGGAAGTTGGATCACGGTCCAGACGGCCGTCCGTTCCCTTCAGGGAAGAAGCGCTGCAAAGGAAAAGGATACCTCAGGTAACGCCATGTTTAAATATTATACAACCAACAACGACTTTAAACCTTTAAACCTACTTTGAGATGCTAACTGCTGCAGATGCTAACGTCCCTCCCCCTCCCTCCCACAGTCCTGCCAGTCTGGTTCAGTCCACCACACCGACCACGTTCGGTGACCTCCGGTTGGCCAATGGGCACTCTGCTCAGCGGCGGCGTGTCACCTCGGGCCCGCCTCCCTCCGGCCTCCAGGACTGGCTTCACACCTTCCAGGTCAGTTCTTTAAACCCCTCCCCCCTGAACGGAGATCGTCCAATCACAGCTTAGTAACCGTCAGTGTGTTGTTAGCATTCCCAGCTAACTAGCTAACAACCTATAGCTTCTCCTACATTCTCAGTCAAAGCGGTAGCTACAAAAAAAATAATGCGGCGTACTTTGTAAATATCCCACGAAATGATTCCGTATGTTAACTACGTGATCATGAACTAGGAAGTATAGATTCCGCAAAAGCTCACAGAGTGGATTGGTCCAACGAACGTGTGTCTTAGACCCAGGAGACCGCTGTTCGCTCCCCACGTGGAACAGGAAGTTAATATTGATTTATTTTTCACGTAGCTTCTGTTCTTCAGTAACAACACTTCCATAGTTATTCCATCAGTATTTCACGATCTTTTTCTAGCTACATCAACAGCTGTCATTGAGCTGTCAATAAGACGCTGCTTTTTGTCTACTTCTGTCTGATTGTTTGAAAGAATTTCTATGAATTTTTAATGGTAAATCTGTCGTTATCGTCGTAGAATATATTAATCACGTAAACAGTAACCTAAAGGGAGCGGGGGCTTTGATGAAATGTAAATCACGGTACATATTTTAAACTAATCATCCCACATTATACAGCTTGTGTCATATCAGATACGAGTTAAACTTGATGGGTTTGGAACAAACTACACTCGGATAGAATTAAACACACTCAATAAAAGTGTGTATGTGAATATCTTCCGCTCGCTGCACGTAAACACGGCGCGTTAGAGGAGTGCTGCCTCCCAGCTGTTCTTATATAACACTAATAATAAAAACATACGAGGACACACAGACTGCACAAACTCTTCTGTAGCTCGGGGGATGAAGTTATAATGTCCTCCTCTTCCTCCTCGTCCTCCTGCAGGCCTGGAGTGGTCCTGAGAGGTTACTGGCTCTGGACGACCTCATCGACAGGTGTGAGACCAGCCAGGTGAAGCACATGATGCAGGTGATCGAGCCTCAGTTCCAGAGGGACTTCATCTCCCTGCTGCCCAAAGAGGTACGACACGTAGACTACAGTCGTATAACTTTATTTATATAACATGTGTGTTATCATCTAAACTAGTCTTTAATATAACATGTGTGTTATCATCTAAACTAGTCTTTAATATAACATGTGTGTTATCATCTAAACTAGTCTTTAATATAACATGTGTGTTATCATGTTATCATCTGAACTAGTCTTTAATATAACATGTGTGTTATCATGTTATCATCTGAACTAGTCTTTAATATAACATGTGTGTTATCATGTTATCATCTGAACTAGTCTTTAATATAACATGTGTGTTATCATGTTATCATCTGAACTAGTCTTTAATATAACATGTGTGTTATCATCTAAACTAGTCTTTAATATAACATGTGTGTTATCATCTGAACTAGTCTTTAATATAACATGTGTGTTATCATCTAAACTAGTCTTTAATATAACATGTGTGTTATCATCTAAACTAGTCTTTAATATAACATGTGTGTTATCATCTGAACTAGTCTTTAATATAACATGTGTGTTATCATCTAAACTAGTCTTTAATATAACATGTGTGTTATCATCTGAACTAGTCTTTAATATAACATGTGTGTTATCATCTAAACTAGTCTTTTAATATAACATGTGTGTTATCATGTTATCAGCTGGCTCTGTACGTGCTGACCTTCCTGGCTCCCAGAGACCTGCTGCAGGCCGCTCAGACCTGCAGGTACTGGAGGATCCTGGCTGAGGACAACCTGCTGTGGAGGGAGAAGTGCCGCGAGGAAGGTAAACAAAACACACTGAACGCAGAACTACTATGGAGAGGAATGAAAGTGTAAAGTTTGGTGTATGTGAGAGCTACTGAAGTGGAGATTTCTGAGAACAAACTCCGTTAGAGAAAACATCCTTTAAAGAGATGTTTAGTTAAATTACAGACTCTACAGGTGAATAGGGTCAAAAAAATGAACTGATAGATATCACCATGAAACGTTGACCTTTTTATGAACACACAGACATTGCAGACGATTTATGTGTGGAGAACTTTGCAGAAAAGTCTCAGTATAATGTGGCTCGTTTGTTGAAGCTGTTGTATTTCCTGTTGTGACCTGGAAGACAGAGAACAGGGACTCTGTTGGCGTGTCGTTTTGTTCCCACCTGAGGGGAAATGCAAACAGAAGGAGCTTACTGGATGTACAGTTCTTTCTGACCGGAGTGTAACATGCAAATACAGCTACACACAGCCAGTCAGTCACTCCTTCATTCAGCGCAATGCAGTGGCTCTCTGTGTGAGTGTGTGTGTGTGTGTGTGTGTGTGTGTGTGTCTTTCTCTCCCCGGGCATTCTGCCAGTCAGCCGAGATTCACTGCCAGCACTCGGCAGCCATACCAATGAGCCTACCTAGCGTTAGCACCACGCCACAGCCATACTAATGAAGCCGGCTTCTTAAAATAATCCTGATTTGTATTTACGCTGTTGCTCCGCTGTCACACCGGTGGGACCGCCGCTGGCATGAGCCAGCACTCGGTGAGAATATGAATTCAACTAAACCTGCATTAGCAGAGTGCCAGTTACATACTAATGAAAGCTAGCTCGCACTAAGTAAACTGGTGGTGTTGAGTTTGTAACAAAGCAGTTATCTTTATTTAGTTGTCTTTAGTCAAAAGATTATATTTGATCTTATAGACCTTTTTGAGAACATTCTGAATGGATCCCTGTGTTTCCTGTTGCAATGTTTGTTAATGCAGTAGCCATGGATATAAAAAAGGAAATAAAATCAACGCTAAAGCATGGTGGGATTAACTTGCTAACTAGCTAACCAGCCAGATGCTAAATAAGTAGAATTTTAACAACTTAATGCTTCATTCACACACTCTTTCACAGCGTAGGAAAGCCCATTGTTATTGCCAAATGAGTGACAACTTTGTTTGGCACATTTTCTGTATCAGTGTAGCATTAAAGCATGGTGGCATTAGCAAGCTAACTAGCCTGACGCTAAATAAGTACAATTTTACAATTTAATGCTTCATCCACACACACTTGTCACGCCGTACGAAAGCACATTGCTATCGCCAGAAAGTAGACAACATTTTTTAAGCTCACATTTTCGGTAACCAGTGTAGCATTAAAGCATGGTGGCATTAGCAAGCTAGCTAGCTTACTAGCCAGCCGCAAAATGCACAATAATGAATGCTTCATCCACACACTGTTGTCACATTGCTGTTAACATATGAGTGACATGTTTGTGCTACACTGGTTTTCTGTAACCAGTGTAGCATTAAAGCATGGTGGAATTAGCAAGCTAGCTAAAAAGCTAGCTTGCTAATTCTAAAGCAGGCTGGTGGTCAGTGGCAGAGCTGGGTCTAACGGTCCCTACTCCTCACTCCCCGCCGCTCTGGAGAAGGATATGCTAGCCAGCTAACTAGCAGACAGCTGGCTAGTTGGCTAGCTTGCTAATTCCACCATGCTTAAATGCTACAGCGGTTACAGAAAATGATCCAAACAGCCGGCTGGTCACCAGCAGCAGAGCTGGGTCCGGAGAAGGACTAGCTACCTGGCTAACTAGCTGCGTCCGCTCTCTTCCGATGATGCATCAGGGAACTTGATTAGCTTATCTTTATTAGCCTAGTTGTTTTGGATAGAAGGGTCGATTGCGTAGCCCCAGATTTTGAAATATCTGAATACACGCTGAGGAAAAAACAGAACGAAGTCACTTTTGTGAAGATGTAAACAGTGAATTTTCGCCATTTTTCCTCACCGTCTGTCCCCCTCTCCGCAGGTGTGTCAGAGTATGCGTCGTGTCGTCGCAGGAAGTGTTCGCGGCCGGGTGTGGCGGCAAGTCCGTGGAAATCGGCCTACATTCGACAGCACCGCATAGAGAACAACTGGAGGAAAGGGGACACGGGAGAACCCATGGTACACCGTCGCACCGATTCAGCTGAACACGCCAAGCGTTTGATATTTAAACACATCAACCGAGTGTCATTAAATCTGTTGTTTTTACTCTCTTTGCAGGTGCTGAAAGGTCACGACGATCACGTGATCACCTGTCTGCAGTTCAGCGGCGACCTCATCGTCAGCGGATCCGACGACAACACGCTCAAAGTCTGGTCCGCCGTCACCGGAAAGGTAGGACGCAGTGCGTCGGCAGAGACGAGATGTATTGATTATGGAAATCAGGATTTTATAGCAAACAGTGTCGTATTATTTTACTGGTCAGTGTACTTTAGGAATCACAGTTTCATGAATTTGATTTGGTGCGTAACAATAAACGAAAGACAAATAGTAAAAAAACACGCTTACAATGGACATTTTTAAATTGGAGGAGCTGTACGGTTTGTCTAAGAATGTGCAAAAGTAAACATTATTTATTTTAAATAGTTTATTTGTGTTATTTTGCGCGCCTGAATAAATCTGTTTAAGACGCTATGAAGCCTAAATAAACTGATTTTAGCATTGGTTTAATTGCAGTAAACGAGTCAAAAGTGACTTTATGACGACGTTGATTTGTAAAAAGTCTGAATTCATGTTTTGTTAGTTTTCTCTCCGCAAGACGACAAGCAAATCACTTTTAAAATGCTTGTTTTCTGAATGGAGTTTGGATCGATCAGCGCTAGGCTATGCTAACATTGTAGCAGCTCCATCGACACTAAAAATAACGTCATATTGGCGTAAATACGACAGCAAATGTTATTGTTTATACAGACAAAAAATGGTTAAAATGGTTATCGATGAAAGGTTTTCACAAATACAATAATTATTTCCTCCATTTGTGATTGACAAACGTGAGGACGTCATAAGAATCTTTTGCCTTTGAATTGACTTTGAACATAATCGTGCTTTTATTTTGTATTCGTTCAGAGTAGTATTTCTACAACCGCTGTCAGTACTTGTGCTTTGTATTGTTTCCAGGTTGTGAAACAATGATTCCCGTCGTGAAAGGTCCAACCTGTCAAACACGACTTTGTACACAACGCTTTGTACATTCTCGGTTGATGAATCAGAGTCAGACTAACGTTAATGAATCCAGTTAAACACGGTTCATGTGTTGGAACGAGACCAGAGAGGCAGGAATGAATTGTTTAATCCCAAATATGAGCCGCGCTGAGTGTTTAAAAGTCACCGTGCTCCATGAATTAGAGTAGAGGCTTTTTAATGTAGGTCAACAGAATATTAGAATATAAACTATAAAGCTTATGTGGATAGAACTGAAAGCAGTAGATTAGTTTTAGGCAGACCAGTTGTGTTAGTCAGGGTGTGTCGTAGAGACATTTAACAACACACTCTATACACTGACAGCCTGAGGCTCTGTTTGCATCTTCATGTGTGTTAAAGGTGAAGAAGCTCTCTCTCTCTCTCTCTCTCTCTTTTTAAGCATATATGTGTTTACTCTCCTCCGTATGTTTGAAGTAGGGTTATATAAAGTACTTCTCAGTAGTACCGTAGATGGAGAAACAGACCGGAGTACCAACACGGGAGCAGAGGAAACCAAACATCAGTTCAGGTGTTTTAATATAGTGCATTTTCCTGACTGGAAGCATTACAGACGTGTGCACCAGGACAGGAGGGCTCTATAGCAGCTGATTGAAACCTATTTACCAACTATTAGCAATATTGGTGACAAGAGGTGCCCGCGAAGAGCTCAAATAATATTACAAGACAAAACCCACCCGAGCCACAGCCTGGTAAACTCTGCTGCCGTCTGGAAACAGCTGATGTACCACCAGACATGTTAAATTAATCCCTTCAAAGTCACCAGACTCCATTGACAAAAACAGGGATTTTTAACTTGCAGAACACAGGAGCTGCTGGTGTACCGCCGACTCAATCGGGTAGTTTGTTTGTGTTGTTGAATCTGAACGAACCCTTTAAAGTACCAGAGTCACACAACAACACAAACTACCTGATATAGGTACAGGTAGACCAGCAACACCTGTGTTCTGTGAGGTAAAATCACTGTTTTTGTCAACGGAGTCTGCTGTACGTTTATTTAGCAGGACTGTTACTTGTAGAGGAGTGTTTTCACAGTGTGGTATTAGTACCTTTACTTGTAGAGGAGTGTTTTCACAGTGTGGTATTAGTACCTTTACTTGTAGAGGAGTGTTTTCACAGTGTGGTATTAGTACCTTTACTGCAGTAAAAGGATCTGAATACTTCTGTCTGTCCAGTTTCGGTTGAACATTCTCTAACCGGACACACCTGCTCCCTCCTCCGTCTAGACCTGCCCTTTATTGTATGTTTGCTAGTGTGTGTGTGTGTGTGTGTGTGTGTGTGTGTGTGTGTGCGCCCTGCAGAAAGAAAAACACACACACACACACATCTGTAGCCTGGAGGGATGACGGGACGTGTTTCCGCTCGTCCGCTCTTGAATGCATCACCTGGATTATCCGACCGTGATGATCACAGTAGTAACAGCGAGTTTCAGGGAGTACTGCAGTACACCCCCCCCCCCCACACACACACACACACACACACACACACACACACACCCTCATGTCTGCGCAGCAGTTGCCAAGACAAAATAAAGAGGTTCCCTCTGTTGCGCAGCAACCAGCACTACAACACCTTCAAGGTGAAACTGAATTCTGTCTTCAAGAGTGTATTGAATATTCACACACACACACACACACACACACTTATACACAGACATTCAGAGGACATACACACCTTCACTTCATGTGATTGATGATGTAATGGGTATTTTAGGTGAAATTGCTCATTATGAATACATGAGTGAATTTATTACTTTTAGAACATGGCTTTCTGGTTTTTTCTCATACTTTTTAAATTGTATTTATTTATTTTATAATTAATTCAGTTTTTTTTAAAATCAAATCTAATTTAAAAAACGACCAAATAAAATGAAATCTCATTATCATTCACTGGTTTAGAAATATTATTATTATTTAGGATTTATTTAATTCGTTAATTGTATTTATACGTAAACATTAGCAGCGATTGAGTGTGTGATAAAGTCCATAAATGTCCACAAAGCTTGAGGGGTTCAAATCCTACGTTTCCCAGAATGCACCTGTCTTTCTTTAGACCCTCTCTTCTCTGGAAACACCAACTTGTTTCTAACTCCGGGTCAGTTTTTAACACAGATTTTGTCTTAAAAAGAAAACAAAAGCTCGGTGAGACAGCCCCGATGACATCGCTGTGACATCATCACCACCACACCACACGGATGACATCACAGTGACCCCTGGTTAATGTCTCCCGTCTCTCTCAGTGCCTGCGGACGCTGACGGGTCACACCGGCGGCGTGTGGTGCAGTCAGATGGCCGACGCCACGGTGATCAGCGGCTCGACCGACCGGACGCTGCGCGTGTGGGACGCCGAGAGAGGAGAGTGTGTTCACACGCTGTACGGACACACATCCACCGTCCGCTGCATGGGCCTGCACGGGAACAGGTAACACACACACACACACACACACACACACACACACACACACACACACACACACACACACACACACACACACACACACACACACACACACACACACACACACACACACACACACACACACACACAGCCTTCACTCTCATACCAATAAGACGACCTCTAGCTCCGCTGATTGGCTGACGCAGCAGTAATGCCCCTCCCCCCCCCCTCTCTCTCAGGGTGGTATCGGGCTCTCGGGACACGACGCTGCGCGTGTGGGACGTGTCGACGGGCCGCTGTGAGCACGTGCTGACGGGACACGTGGCCGCGGTGCGCTGCGTGCAGTACGACGGGCGCCGCGTGGTGTCGGGAGGCTACGACTACATGGTGAAGGTGTGGGACCCCGAGACGGAGGCGTGTCTGCACACGCTGCAGGGACACACCAACCGGGTGTACTCGCTGCAGGTACACACACACACACACACACGCTGCAGGTACACACACACACACACACACGCTGCAGGTACACACACACGACGTCATCACCTCGAGTGATGTCACGTGAGTCGGTTAAAGACGGCGAGTTTACAAAATACAAACTAAAGGTGGAGTTTAGAAAGAAGTGATCGCTGCTACGAGCGTAACACAAGCTGTCAATGGTTGGGATGCATTGTGGGTAATGTAGGCGCCAGTTAATAGTGTATTTAAAAGCCCTAAATTATTCTACTGAATTAAAAGGAGTTTGTAAGATATTTAGAAGTGTAAATGTGACGGATTACATTGAAACCATTAAAGTCAGAGGAGATCAGCGAGTACGAGCACCGAGGAAGAAGAAGCTCAGCGTCCGTATTTACACGCTGAGGTATCGGTTTCCTACGTATGAAGTGCAGATGTCAGGACGAGAATAGACGGTCGTATAAATACGAGTGCACGGATACTGTGATGAGGCTCTGATTCTACTCTCACAGCTGTAAATATACATCTAAAGAATACACAATATAAAGTATTACAATACTCTAAACTACAACTTGTAATAAGCTCAGTATGTTTATCTACGTTTAATTGTTGTTTTTAAATTGTGCAAATAAAATAAACTACAATATAAAATATAAACACACTATATACATTAGGCATGATGTTAATCTCTTATTCATTCATTCATATTTATATTCTGTTTTATTCATTCATTCATTCATATATATTTATATTCTGTTTTATTCATTCATTCATTCATATATATTTATATTCTCTTATTCATTCATTCATTCATATATATTTATCTTCTCTTATTCATTCATTCATTCGTATGTGTCTTGTCTGCAGTTTGACGGTGTGTTCGTGGTCAGCGGCTCGTTGGACACGTCTATCAGAGTCTGGGACGCAGAGACGGGTAGAGACACGTTTACTGAAGTTATTTACTTTACACTCAAAAATACACAAAATAATAATAATTATTAACAGTAATAATATGAAACTTACAGTGTAATAGAGTAACGATGGTTTGAAGTTTAAATTACAACAACAGAAGTCCAAAGTCGTTAAGTTGAACTTCTCATAAATGCATCATCACGTTGTTGTTGTTGTTGTTGTTGTTGTTGTTGTTGTTAGAAGTTAAACCACTCATTCCCGTCCTCTCCAGGTGGGTGTGTCCACACGCTGACGGGCCACCAATCGCTGACCAGCGGCATGGAGCTGCGTGACAACATCCTGGTGTCCGGGAACGCCGACTCCACGGTCCGAGTGTGGGACGTCCGGACGGGACAGTGTCTCCACACGCTGCAAGGTGAGGACAAGACAACGAGAGAACAATGAGAACAAGGAGAACAATGAGAACAGTGAGAACAATGAGAACAACGAGAGCTCCGTTTAGTTGT
Source organism: Pholis gunnellus (assembly GCF_910591455.1). Classification (NCBI taxonomy): domain Eukaryota; kingdom Metazoa; phylum Chordata; class Actinopteri; order Perciformes; family Pholidae; genus Pholis; species Pholis gunnellus. The sequence goes on along the minus strand of NC_136550.1, from coordinate 1,306,215 downwards.
CGACTCGGCGTTAAAGCACTCTGCAGTCCTCCGGGAGGAAGAGAGGAAACGTGACAGGAAACGACACAGAAAGACGAGAGAGAAGAAGAGCAGAAATAACCTGAACTCAAGTATATTTTAGGAGACGAGCGAACAAAGACGAGAAGAAATAATGAAGGTAGTTTATTAAAGAAAGTAAAAGTACTAATACTACAGTGTACAAGTACTGCATTTAACACTTTACTTAGTAGAAATACAAGTATTAGCATTAAAATAAACTTATAGTACGCATGCAGGATAATATAATGTGTATATATATATATATATATATATATATATATATATATATTCTGTTTATAGATATATAAATGATATAATGTGTATATAATATATATATCTTCTGACTTGGTCTGGTGTCTCTTCAGGGCCCATGAAGCACCAGTCGGCGGTGACGTGTCTCCAGTTCTGCAGAGGTCTGGTTCTGTCCAGCTCTGACGACGGGACGGTCAAACTGTGGGACCTGAAGACCGGAGCCTGGCTGAGGGATGTGGTGGCCCTGCAGAGCCGGGGATCAGGTCTGGACCCCCGACTTAATTATTAAGCAGTGACAGCTTGGGCAATATTATATTATTATTATTATAATATTATTATTTTATTATTATTATTATTATTTTATTATTTTATTATTATTTTATTATTGTTTTATTATTATTTTATTATTATTTTATTATTATTTTATTATTATTTTATTATATCCATATATGTCGTATTATTAAGTCTAATAAACATTTTATTTATTTTTGATATATTTTGTCGTCCTTGTTTTTTAAACCAATCACGCGTCTCTCTGCTCTCCTCAGGCGGCGTCGTTTGGCGAATCAGAGCGTCCGACACGCGGCTGGTTTGTGCCGCCGGCAGCCGGAACGGAACGGAGGAAACGAAGCTGCTCGTCCTCGACTTCGACCTCGAGGACGAGCAGACGGAGACGGAGACGGAGTGAAGAAGAAGAAGAAGAAGAAGTTTTATTCTGTTGAACCAAAGTCGTGGCTGGATTCAGTTTCTCCCAACAGACGGGTATGAATGTCAACAACAACAACAACAACAACACCTGGACGGACAACAACACGTCTCTGACGGTTTGAATGTAACGAACGGAGGAACGAGGGTTTTGACTTTTCCTGAACTCAACGACGCCGTTTAAAAACAAAACCAAACCAAAATGTTGAGCGACGGAGACGAGCAACGCCGCGGGGCAACCCAGCAGTCGCTCCGTCTCTTTGTTTTTTGTTTTTTTCCACCACAGTTGCCGGTGAAGTTGCCCGTCTCCGTTGCCGTAACGTGTCAGGAGAACGCTGGCCGTTAGTTCTCTGGTGAGACCGTAGAACCAGAACGACGGAACCGGAACGACGGAACCGGAAGAGGACCCGAGCGACCGCCAAACTAAACCTCGCTTCGGCGTTTTTTAAGTTCAGATAAAAAGCATTAATTTAAAGTTCGCGGCACGTTAAACCTGGTGTTTTGGTGATTTATGGAGCCGTAGCGTCATAACTGAAGCTTCACTGAACACTAAACGTTTATTAACTAATCCGTACTCATTTAGATTCTCTTCTTTGGACCCGTATTCATAGATTTCACTCTTTATTCCTTCAAAGTTAAATTAAAATCAGAGAAAAGCAGATTTAATGAACCGACGTTACTCTTAAACCTGCTTTTTATTTTATTCTTTACACATTAAATCACTTGTTTCAGGATTTCTGTGACGCTTTTACTGTAATTTAGCAAAATAAAAATCAATATTCAGAAAGATTAAGGAAACAAAGAAAGGATGTTTAATTCTATAGTCAACCGAGTTTAAAACACTTTAACATGAATTAATTACCACTAAATCTAAGATACCAGAGTTATAGCATTAATATTACACTTTGAACACATCTGTGTTTGTTGTTTTTATAGATATAATGATTTATATTTCACAATATGAGAAATATCACAACGTGTTATTTGGCCTTTCTGAGCTTCCGTAGGACGGTCTGGACTCGTGTTCCTCCTCTGATGAAACATCAGAAAACGTTTATTAAAGATTTAAAAACAACAACTCCCCTCCACAGATATTAATCCCATAATGTGTGTATATATGTAAGCTGCCGTTGCTAGGCAACAGCTCCAGCCAATAAGCGAGAGTCTCGGGCGGCGTTTCGCCCGGCAACAGGCGGCGCTCGAGGCGGCGAGGCCGTCGTTGTAAAATACTGTAAATATGAAAGAAGATGTAAATATTCAGCTTTTTATAAGAATCAGAGGAAATATTGTTGAAAGATGAACGTGTACGAATAAAGATGAGTTTTATAATAAACAGTGAGTCACGTGTTTATTCTGTTTATACATAAAGTACTTTATTCTGTACGTTTTAGTTTTTTACTGAAACAACAAAGAATAACTTAATATTTAACATTTATTAAAGTTTCGGTTTCAGCTTCTCTGGTCATATTTTTGTTCAGTGGTGTTAAGTTCATGTACTCAGTACTGTACTGAAGTACACATTTGATGTACTTGTACTGCACTTATTTCCAAGTATTTCCATTGCATACTCCTTTATACTTCTACTTCATTACAGTCATTACAGTATGAAAACATTTTAAATGTCATTATTCACACTTTATATTTATTCATTATTATTCTGAGAAAAACAATAAAAATAAATTATTTATTTTGTTGTCAAACTGCTAAAAGTATTCAAGTAAAAGTGATTAATTATGCATATATTTTAATTTAATAGTTTCATTTATCTTTTAATCATTGTCTTTGTTTTCTGTGATAAATTATTTATTTTTACAATATTTAGTTTGTGATTAAACTGCTTTATTTTACAGGTTTGTAATTTACTAAATATTTCCTTTGTTTCCTGTGAAGGACTTTAATTAAATAAGTACATATACTACTGTACTTAAATACAATTTTGATGTACTTTAATACATTTATTTGTTCAAATGAGTTGCAGACTCTGATTAAATAAACAAAACTCTAGTAATAAATGATTATTAGTATTATTACAGTATTAATACTAATAATTAATACTAATAAATGATTATAAGTATTATTACAGATTAAAATACCAGAAATATATAAAGTATAAATAAAAGTACCTTTACCAGCATTGAAGTGATGAACACATGAATGCATCAATGATTATAATACATGAAAGTAATACGTGTGTTTGTTGTATTCTGGCGCCATCTAGTGGTGAAGTTACAGACTGCAATGAACTGAAACTTCTCCTTTGAGATACGGTGGTTTGTCCGTTCTGGGCTTCCGTAGCAACATGACGGACTCCATAAAGAAAACCAACTCTGTACGGAGATATAATAATAATTAAAGCTGCAAGCAGCGATGTACGGGCCCTCGTATCCTCCCGCACGTCGGAGGTACTGGCGGGATGCCGGCAGAAGCGGCCATAAATATCTGCGACCATCAGACAGCGAGCCCACAAGTTAGACTTATTTTTAATGATTGGACTGTGTGACACTGGAAATTATGTAGTGCAAATATTTCACCAGTTCCTGTATCCACTATGTGGCGCTAGAGAACACGCGCAAACATGCATTATGTTGCTCTATATCAAGTATAGACCACATCGTGTAAATCCAATTCAGTGTGTCACATAACGACACACGACATAACTAAAAAAGTAAAGTAACTAAAAAAGTAACTTTAAAAGTAAAGTAACTAAAAAGTAAAGTAACTTTAAAAGTAAAGTAACTAAAAAAGTAACTAAAAAAGTAAAGTAACTAAAAAAGTAACTTTAAAAGTAAAGTAACTTTAAAAGTAACTAAAAAAGTAAAGTAACTAAAAAAGTAACTTTAAAAGTAAAGTAACTAAAAAAGTAACTTTAAAAGTAAAGTAACTAAAAAAGTAACAAAAAAAGTAAAGTAACTTTAAAAGTAACTAAAAAAGTAAAGTAACTAAAAAAGTAACTAAAAAAGTAAAGTAACTAAAAAAGTAACTTTAAAAGTAAAGTAACTAAGAAAGTAACTTTAAAAGTAAAGTAACTAAAAAAGTAAAGTAACTTTAAAAGTAACTAAAAAAGTAAAGTAACTAAAAAAGTAACTAAAAAAGTAAAGTAACTAAAAAAGTAACTTTAAAAGTAAAGTAACTTTAAAAGTAACTAAAAAAGTAAAGTAACTAAAAAAGTAACTTTAAAAGTAAAGTAACTAAAAAAGTAACTTTAAAAGTAAAGTAACTAAAAAAGTAACTAAAAAAGTAAAGTAACTTTAAAAGTAACTTTAACAGTAAAGTAACTTTAAAAGTAACTAAAAAAGTAAAGTAACTAAAAAAGTAACTTTAAAAGTAAAGTAACTAAAAAAGTAACTTTAAAAGTAAAGTAACTAAAAAAGTAACTAAAAAAGTAAAGTAACTTTAAAAGTAAAGTAACTAAAAAAGTAACTAAAAAAGTAAAGTAACTAAAAAAGTAACTTTAAAAGTAAAGTAACTTTAAAAGTAACTAAAAAAGTAAAGTAACTAAAAAAGTAACTTTAAAAGTAAAGTAACTAAAAAAGTAACTTTAAAAGTAAAGTAACTAAAAAAGTAACTAAAAAAGTAAAGTAACTAAAAAAGTAACTAAAAAAGTAAAGTAACTAAAAAAGTAACTTCAATCTAAGGTGACAAAAATACAACAATTCTCATTTTTAGGTGATTATACACCAAAGAAAACACACTTATTTATATTATATTACATTTCTGCCACTAAAGTCTCATCATTAAAGTGATTAAATGTAATAATTATCTGATCAGTTGTGTATAAAAGTAAACGTCCGTTCTTTGCTTCTTTAATCTTTCTCAATATTGATTTTCCTGCTGAACTCGTTAAATGAACAGAAATCACTGAATAAAGTGAAAATAAAACAAGGTTTAAGAGTAAAGTTGGTTCATTAAACTTTAAGTTTGTAGGAATACATTTTTTATTTGTTATGAGTATTTTTACGCTGTTGTATTAAAGAAATATAAAGAAGAAACGTGTTTAATCACATTGATTAATCAGATCAGCTGCTCGAGTTTAAAATAAACAAACAAATCAACATGAAGAAGAAAATTCTATTAATATCTGAATAATAAATAAATATTAAATATAAATCAGTGTGTGTGTGTGTGTGTGTGTGCAGGTAAGCAGCAGCTGAAAACATCTCATCTATTACCCATGAGGCTTTGCAGCTTGTTGACAGTTGACAGTTCCCTCAGGGCTCAGGTAGAACACACACACACACACACACACAGTTTTAGACACCAGTACTGTGTGTGTGTGTGTGTGTGAACAGAGTTGGATTTGTTGCAGAGCTCTTGCGTCGCATTGCATTAGATTATGCAGACGTTCATGTTATTTTGTCCACCTCTACTCTGTGTGCGCGTGTGTGTTTGATCGTGGTTGGAAGCAGAGAGGAAGATGAAACTGGTCCTCTGTGTTTCCTGACAACACACACACACACACACACACACACAGAGCTACAGGCTCAACATACATAATGAATTCAGCCTCACTGTGGACCAGAACAAATGTGTGTGTGTATGTGTGTGTGTGTGTGTGTGTGTCACAGATCAATGTAATTCATTCAGCAGCACTTATTGGCTGAAGTAGTTTCAGTTACCACGGCAACTGCCCCCCCCCCGCCCTCTTTATTTGTATTTCAATAAACTTTATTATAAAAGAACAAAATACTGAGAAACAAAAACACAGTTTTATCAATGAAAACATGTATTTACTCAAGTACTCTACATTCTGAGGTACTTGTCGAGTACTTGAGTACTTCCTCGTTACGCTACGTTGTACTTCTACTCCACTACATCACACTAATACTTTTACATTTCTACAGAAAGGTTTTGAAAGTACTTTTACTTGTAACTTGAGTATTTCTACTCTGTGGCAGTGTACTTTTACTGACATAAGTACTTTATGTGTGTGTGTGTGTGTGTCTCCCTCTAGCGGCCAGACGGCTGAACTGCAGCGTTCTGATTCATTCATGTGTGTGTTTGATTACCGTCTCTTTAATTCGTTGTATTCTGAACAATCAGAATAAAGATTTCTATCTTTTATTTATTATTTTGTCCAACATGTAAACAACAGTTTCCTGCTCTCTGAACCTCGTCTTCGTCTTCTTCTTCGTCTTCTTCTAACAAACTCTCGTCAGCCGTGTTGCTTTGAAACACATTTAATGAACAACAGACGATAGTCTGGAGGCACAAACAGTCTGTGCTGAAGTAAACAAACAAATCATCCACAAACACATGAAACCAAACCTCACAACCATAAAAACGTGTTTATATTCAATACGTCAACACGGTTTTTCAAAATAAAAGCGCCATTTAACAAAAACCTTGATGAGATATGTCCAGTTTTTTTGTATTTTCTCCTCTTCTCCGGAGCACAGCGGAGGTCCTGGTCCGGTCCGGTTCACCTGATGGTCTGGATCACCTGATGGTCCGGTACATCATGAAGTCCACCGTGGTGCATCGTGGGAACTTGCCGATGGAGCTCTCCTCTACGGGCGTGTACACTTTGATCTGCCTCATGTGAGTGTCTCTGCCGTTCTGGTGATTCGCCAGAACCGCGATCTGGATCATGAAGGTGCTGATCGGCTCGTTAGTCCGCTAAGAAAACAACAACAACAACAATAATCAGGTAAATATCTTTCATCCACTACTTCCTGTCACAAAAACACAGATTTAATCTTTATTTATTCTGCGTTCAGTTCAGATTAGAAACATTTTTTATACTTTGAGTATTAAAAAGTTCTCTAAACAAACAAACAACTTTAAAAACGAGCTTTTATATCTTTAACTGTTTAAGTGAAACGAAAACATTTAATAAGAAAAGATGATTTTTGATCCTTCAGACGGGAAACCAGGACAGAAATACTGACAGAGATAGAAAGTAAAGAAATAATTAAAGTCGTTTGTTTCGTACCTGATTCATCAGAGAAATGTGAATCCATCCGCTGGGCTCCACCATCTCCAACTGCTGCAGAGAAGAAGAGGAAGAGGAGGAGGAGGAAGACGGTGAGATGAAGCAGATGACTCTAGGTCTGTAAACAGTGATATTAATAATAATAAACAGTAATAATATTAATAATAATAAACAGTTAGTTACTCTGATCTCCTGCAGGTTGTGGAAGTTGTTTCCGACTCTCACTGAGATCTTACTCGGTGTGTAGCTCTCATCTGATTTATAATCTGCATAAATACACAACATCTTCACCGTGGTCCTCCTCCTGAGGAGCAACGCAGACGAGAAGACACGATTATTAAGAGAATGTGCATGATGTCCATGATGTGCATGATGTGCATGATGTGCATGATGTCCATGATGTCCATGATGTGCATGATGTCCATGATGTCCATGATGTCCATGATGTGCATGATGTCCATGATGTCCATGATGTCCATGATGTGCATGATGTCCATGATGTGCATGATGTCCATGATGTGCATGATGTCCCAGTGTTACCTGAACTGGATGTTGACGAGGTGAGGCTGTGACCCGTCTGACTGCCAGTAGGTCTCCAGGTTGTCGTCTCTCAGCTGATCCACTCCGAACCCTGAGCAGAGTGAATATGTTACATATAAATATCATAGAGAGTTCAGATCCACAGATAACTCCGGTGTTGGTGAGCTGACCTGGTTTACAGGAGGACAGGGACCACACCGCCTGGGACCCGATCTCCCGGACCGTCCCGGTCCGCTCCAGCTGCTTCGGGTCGGCGCCGGGTGGGGTCTTACTCGGGGTGGCCATCTTTAACCTTTAACCTTTAACCCTGACCGGGGAGACGAGACCAACAACACGAGTTCACTGTTTAGTTCATATTATTATTACTGCTGCAGGATTAATAAAGGAACTGTCTGTCTGAACTCTCTTTACATTTCCAGCATGTTGACGTTTACCTGCATATTCAAATATTAGAAACGATGACATCATCATGAACGTTATTTACATGAGCAGGTGATGTAATCGCAGGTATTTGAAGACAGGAAGCTCAGTGAACATCAAACAATAGATTCATTAAACTGAATTTATAAGCGGAATAATTCGTCGTTATTTCCTGAAACGCATTCAAAGTCAATATGAGAGAAAACACGTTTTAACGGAGTTTGTTGTGGATCTCTGGCTAACTGTTAGCACCTCGTATCTCTTATTCCTCCACTAAAGCAACTCAAACTAAAGCTGACGACATAAATATGAGTCAAACTTACAGCAAGTGTCTCCGATCTGTCGTGTTGAAGCATCACATGTTAGTCTACAGGCGGATAAAGTGGAAACAGTTTAAAATCCGCTTTGTTTTCTGCTGCATTCACTTCGAAATCTACCACTTTGGTGGCTCCGTCCCGGGTCGCTTTTAACTGACGTCATCGCCCGCGTTCTGATCCCGTCACTGCCGCCATCTTTTTTTTTTTCTCCCAGCCGGCTTCCAGGAGAGAACACGTTGCTTGTGGAAGTTTAACTCCCAACTGTTCGCGTCTGCGCGTTGTTTCCCGGGGTTTCTTCACTCGGACCGGTCAACGGGAGCAGAAGAGCGGTGAGTTCCTGATGTATCCACCCGGGCGATGGGCCTTTATTATCGTTTTTTTTTATCGCCATTTAAACGGGCAGCTGTCAGAGTGCGGGGCCTCCATTGCTAACGTCGTAGTTAAGCTAGCAGCTAGCTTGTTAGCTTGTTAGCTTGGTTAATGTTCGTACTTAAACGGGGCGTTACAGCTTCTAGTTTACACATTTTAACCGCGAATGAACACACCTGAGTGTACAGGTATGTCATAGGTGATTAAGAGATTTAAAGTGTTTGTTAAACGCGCAGCTGTTTGTAGCAGAAGGGCCCCACGAGAACCGATAACGGTTTCTCCAAATTAGGTTCAATAATACACCAATTAAACGTTGTAATGCTCTTAAACATGAATAAACTCGAGCACGCTGACGATAGTGTGTTTATTTTAATTATTATTATTATAAGCTGTGGTCGGGTTATGAATTGGGCTGACGAATGAGTGACGTATCATGAGGTTATTTAAGGACAAACCACACGTTGGTGCTCGCGACCGCTTCGTTCAGAGAATCATCTCACTCATGTCGTAGTCATGCACGCGCTACTGAATAGGGTTTGTACGTCACGTGCGAGGCGATAAATACAAAAATACTTTTTTTAAATGTCTGGTGTGACTCACCGTCCTGACAACATGGTGCCCACGATCTGCTCTAAGGATGAGCAGCACTAACTGTAGGTGGACCAGGATCAGGTGGATCCTGGTCCAGGGCCCAGGTGGTGGATCTGTGGCAGCCCCATTGTTGAAGGCTCTGCAGGTTTTGTTCAGGGTTGAATGTGTTGCTGATTGTGCAGCCTGAACACGAGCCTCTGTGGTCAGATCGCCTGCATGTAGACATGTGTCTACATGTGTGTGTGGTTGAAGCTCTCCCTCTCTGCTCACATGAATCACCGTCTCCTCCTCCTCCGTCTCCTCCTCCGTCTCCTCCTCCAGCTCCTCGGGTGCGAGCGTCCGTCATGGCGGATAAAAACACCAGGATCGCCATCGTCAACCACGACAAATGCAAACCTAAGAAATGTCGTCAGGAGTGCAAGAAGAGCTGCCCGGTGGTCCGCATGGGTGAGTGGTTCCTCCAGCTGGTCTCCTCATTCAGACAGACTCCTGTTTCCTGAAGTAGACTCAGTCTGTGTGTGTGTGTGTGTGTGTGTGTGTGTGTGTGTGTGTGTGTGCAGGTAAGCTGTGTATCGAGGTGACTCCACAGAGTAAGATCGCCTGGATCTCAGAGTCTCTGTGTATCGGCTGCGGCATCTGCATCAAGGTAACGACGCCCGGCGCCTCATTTCACGCTTCATCACGTTCAGAAACTGACCGCTGCTCTTTGATCGAGTGTTTTCACGCTGCGATCGGAGGACGAGTCGCCCGCGTCTGTTCATCAGAAGAATAGAAACTCGCAGTAAATGTAAATGTTTTGAACTCTTTTCTTCTCGTCGTTGTAGAAATGTCCGTTCGGCGCTTTGTCGATCGTCAACCTGCCGAGCAACCTGGAGAAGGAAACCACACACAGATACTGCGCCAACTCCTTCAAACTGCACCGGTGCGCTGCTTTAACTCTTCCCCCACAGTGATGTCACGCTGACTTCAGTTCCACAGAAGAGACAAAAGATTAAACTGTTATTATTATTATTATTATTATTATTATTATTATTATTATTATTATTATTATTATAATAAATCAAATCAACTTAGTTTCTTCTTCTTCTCTCATTTATCCGGTGACCCTTTGAGCTAAACTGTGTATGAAGCAGATAAAACATCAGTATTAACGAGTACTTTTACTTCTGTTGAAGTAGTATTTTAAATGCAGGACTCGTACTTGTTACAGAGTGTTTAAATCGTCATAATAGTACTTTTTAAAGAAGTGAAAGATCTGAGTCTGAAGCTCACTGAGACCCGAATGCTGCTGTGGTTTGATATAGTGTGTGTGTGTGTGTGTATGTGTGTGCGCAGACTGCCGATCCCGCGGCCCGGTGAGGTTCTGGGTCTTGTCGGGACCAACGGTATCGGCAAGTCCACGGCCCTGAAGATCCTGGCCGGGAAACAGAAGCCCAACCTGGGCCGGTTCGATGTGAGTGTTGCTGAGGAGCTGCTGCTCTCACCAGATAACGGTTTTTGGGTGTCGCCGCTCACGGCCGGTCTGTTCAAAGCCTCCAGACGCCACGTCTGTGATAAACGCTTCTCTTCTCCTGTGACGGTGAAAGACGGAGCCGTGATCACACACACACAAACAAAAACAGACGAGATCACAAATGAATCGTCTGGATCATCGTGAGAGATCAACGACACACACACACACACACACACACACACACACACACACACACACACACACACACACACACACAGTTCCTGTTAAAAACTCTTCTCAGAGAGGAGAATCACATGTAATTCTATATTTATACAGAAGCTTATTTCCCTTTTTATGGATTAAATCACAATTTTTAAATGTTCTTATTGGATTGTGACATTTTTAAAAATTATATTTAAATTAAATGTTTTTATATGATATAAAATATTTATATATTATATTTAATATACATTTTTATATATATATATATATAATATTTAAATATATATATACATTTATATTAAATATAATATATATTTTATTTATTATATATAATAAATTATTTATATATATATATATTATTTATTTATTTTATGTATAGTCTATTACAAAATGAATAAAATGATTCCTAAAGAATATAACCAGAACAAACTAAATAACGAATCCTCCAGGAAGTCCCGCCCCCCTCTGCCTCTGATTGGCTCGTGCTCTCGGTCGGTTCTATTGGTCGGTTCGGGGTCAGAATGTGGTTTTCTGGTCGCTAATAAGCCGTTTGTTGCTCCAGAACCCTCCGGACTGGCAGGAGATCCTGACCTACTTCAGAGGCTCCGAGCTGCAGAACTACTTCACCAAAATCCTGGAGGACGACCTGCGGGCCATCGTGAAGCCTCAGTACGTGGACCAGATCCCCAAGACCGTCAAGGTACCCCACAGTCCACCGCGTGGTACTTCTATGTTGGATCTCATTTAGAGTTTACTCTTTCTAGTTTATATAATAACCAAAACCTGAGTGTTTGTTCTTCTTCTGCATATATATATACATATATATGTGTATGTTTGTATAATTAATGAATTCCTCTCGTCTGCCTGCAGGGGTCAGTCGGGTCCATCCTGAGCAGGAAGGACGACACAGAAACACAGACCATCGTCTGTAAACAGCTAGGTAACACACACACACACACACACACACACACACACACACACCGTCCAATAGATAAACAACACGTTGCAACATGTGACAGTAAATCAATGAACGTGTAAAACGTGTAACAACAAGAATAATCAATATTAGAACATTTTGGCTTTAAACTGTTTAAACTTTCTCTATTTTCAAACATTTGATATCAAAACAAGTAAAATCAGGATTAATAATTCGTTCATTTACATATGTTAGAATGTGACACAAAGTAACGGAGCGTGATGCGTTCCTCTCAGATATTGTAACAATGTGACCAGCGTGATCGTTAACATATATATTCACCCTTCTGTGTTGCGATTGGCTGTTTTTCCCGCGTTGTCGCCGGGCAGATCTGACTCACCTGCGAGAACGGAACGTGGAGGATCTGTCGGGAGGAGAGCTGCAGAGGTTCGCCTGCGCAGTCGTCTGCATCCAGAGAGCCGACATGTGAGCAGACGGACGCTCGTACGTTGTTAACTTTGACTCGAGCGCTCGGACCGACGTTTCCTTTCTGCTTCAGTTTCATGTTCGACGAGCCGTCGAGTTACCTGGACGTGAAGCAGAGGCTGAAGGCCGCCATGACCATCCGCTCGCTCATCACACCCGACAGGTAACGAGACACTCCGAGTACGCCGCGAGGTATCAGGACACGTGTGAGGCTGTTGTACTTATACTATAGAATATGTAGATTAAACTCAACAGTTTATACACAATGAAGTTAATAATAATGTATTAATACTAATAGTTTTTAGGTTTGGACTAAACTTGTGTGTGTGTGTGTGTGTGTGTGTGTGTGTGTGTGTGTGTGTGTGTGTGTGTGTGTGTGTGTGTGTGTGTGTGTGTGTGTGTGTGTGTGTGTGTGTGTGTGTGTGTGTGTGTGTGTGTGTGTCTCAGGTACATCATCGTGGTGGAGCATGACCTCAGTGTGTTGGACTACCTCTCTGACTTCATCTGTTGTCTCTACGGAGTCCCGAGCGCCTACGGAGTCGTTACCATGCCCTTCAGTGTTAGAGAGGGTAACACAACGCACAACAACACACACCAACGACAACACACACTAACAAAACAACACACACTAACGACAACGCATGACAACAACACACTAACGAGACATAACACACACTACTAGCACACTGCAGGTGCTTCAGGGTGAAATTATTCAAATATTGACACGAATATTGTTCACACACACATTGATATGCATGTGTATATACCTGTGTGTGTGTGTGTGTGTGTGTGTGTGTGTGTGTGTGTGTGTGTGTGTGTGTGTGTGTGTGTGTGTGTGTGTGTGTGTGTGTGTGTGTGTGTGTGTGTGTGTGTGTGTGTGTGTGTGTGTGTGAAGGATCTTCTTCTCTTTAGATATTGTGATATTGATTCTACTGATCAGTTTGTGCTGATGATCACTAATGAACAGCTGAAGTGTGTAGTGGTAGCTTTAGATCCTGACGCCGTTGCCTACAGAACCCGTTGGATTGTAGCGATGCGGTTCTCCTGATGACGTTCTCCTCGGTTCCTTCAGGTATCAACATCTTCCTGGACGGTTACGTTCCCACGGAGAACCTCAGGTTCCGCGAGACCTCGCTGGTCTTCAAGGTGGCCGAGACGGCCAACGACGAGGAGGTGAAGAGGCTCCGTCACTACCAGGTCTGTTCTCCTCCTCCTCTTCATCGTGAACACACACACGTGTGTGAAGCTGCTCTCTGACCTTCGCTCTGTTTGTTCCTCAAGTATCCAGAGATGACGAAGACGATGGGCGAGTTCAGCCTGGACATCAAAGCGGGAGAGTTCACAGACTCTGAGATCATGGTGATGCTGGGAGAGAACGGTGAGTCACACGACCACCAAGAACTACAGACCTGTAGTCACTAAGAACTACAGACCTGTAGTCACTAAGAACTACAGACCTGTAGTCACCAAGAACTACAGACCTGTAGTCACCAAGAACTACAGACCTGTAGTCACCAAGAACTACAGACCTGTAGTCACCAAGAACTACAGACCTGTAGTCACCAAGAACTACAGACCTGTAGTCACTAAGAACTACAGACCTGTAGTCACTAAGAACTACAGACCTGTAGTCACTAAGAACTACAGACCTGTAGTCACTAAGAACTACAGACCTGTAGTCCTTAAAGAAGAGGAGGAGCGGCTTCTCTCAATGGAGCCGTGAACTCAGCAGCTTATTTATAACACACTCTGTTTCTGCTTAGTACTTGTTGTCTTCTCTGAGGAGCTCCGTGGAGTGTTATCAGGCTTCGTCCTCTTCGTCCTCTTCATCCTCTTCGTCCTCTTCTCGTGTGATTCTGGACCGAAGTGATGAAACGACCGACGTTGGAAGAATTTCTTTGTGTTGAATGTTTGTGTTTGTGCGTCTGCAGGCACGGGGAAGACGACCTTCATCAGGATGCTGGCTGGAGGACTGAAACCTGACGGGGGAGGTGAGTCTCTCTCTCTCTCTCACCTGTTGTCTCTCTCTCTCTCTCACCCTCTCACCTGTTGTCTCACCCTCTCGTCTCTCTTCAGGTGAGGTTCCTCTCCTGAGCGTCAGCTACAAGCCTCAGACCATCAGCCCAAAGTTTAAGGTGTGTTCAGTCTCCTCCTCACTAACATGAGTTATTAAGCAGCTTTATTATTCTCTCTGCACTCAAAGGATCATTAATAATAATGTGAATTCCTTTGTGTTTCATACATAAAGGGTTAAATATCTTGTTTTTATGTTCATTCATTATTTAATTTCCTCTGAAACAATCATCCTTCAAAAAGCTTTGAATTCATGATTCACTCGTCTCCGTCAGCAGGACGTGTTTACAGTGACCGATGAGTAAAGTGTGTGTGTGTTGTGTGTGTTTTGTGTGTGTTGTGTGTGTTCAGGGCAGCGTCAGAGCTCTGCTGCACGAGAAGATCAGAGACGCCTACACTCACCCTCAGTTCATCACCGACGTCATGAAGCCCATGCAGATAGAGAGCATCATCGACCAGGACGTGAGACACACACACACACACACACACACACACACACACACTCTCACAACGCTTCCTGTCTCTGGTGGAGACACACTGACCAACACCCCCCCCTTCCTCCCCCCTCAGGTCCAGAACCTGTCTGGTGGAGAGCTGCAGAGAGTCGCTCTCACGCTGTGTTTGGGGAAACCAGCTGATGTTTATCTGATCGACGAGCCCTCGGCCTACCTGGACTCTGAGCAGAGACTGATGGCCGCCAGAGTCATCAAGAGGTCAGAGACGCTTTATCTTTGAACTCCTCCTCCTCCTCCTCCTCCTCCTCCTCTCTCTCTCTCTGTCTCTCTGTCTGTCTGTCTGACTCCTCCTCTCTCTCTCTGTGTGCAGGTACATCCTCCACGCCAAGAAGACGGCGTTCGTGGTGGAGCACGACTTCATCATGGCGACCTACCTGGCCGACAGAGTCATCGTGTTCGACGGCATTCCCTCCAAGACGACCGCGGCGAACACGTAAGAACAGCCGCCCTCTGACGTTCTTAATCGCTACTTTAATTCTGATTCATTAATGTGATCCTCCGTCTCTACGTCAGTCCTCAGGGCCTGTTAGCCGGCATGAACAGATTCCTGGCGCTGCTGGAAATCACGTTCAGAAGAGACCCGAACAACTTCAGACCACGCATCAACAAGTCCCATTCCATCAAGGTACTAATACACACATAATACACACATAATACACGTTGATGTGACGGAGTTCAGAGGTTAATACTTTGAGCTCATGACTGACTCCTGCTGGTGGTTTGTCGGTATTACAACAATAATAAAGAGTCAGCCGTTAAATGTGCCTCAGTGTAGCTGTTGTCAACGTGTCCGTTTATGAATAAAGTTGTATTTGAAGAGGCTGCTCTCTCTGTCTGCAGGACACGGAGCAGAAGAAGAGCGGAAACTACTTCTTCCTGGACGACTAAGACGTCTTCACGCGGCGCGATTGTGACTTCCTGCGACGCATTCAGGGGCTGCGTTCAAAGTACGGCCGCGACATCGACCCAACAAGTACAACACGAGGCAGATCCGTTTAAAAATAACATATATATATATATATATATACATACATCATCGTACGAATCTTAAGATAAGAAACCATCAGCCTTCTATGTACCAGGCTGCATTCAATAGCCCATAAACATGTTTGTGGAACGTTTTGAATGAAACAAAGTGCTTTGCATCGTGTGTCGGTGAAGCCTGAAGCTACCGGGCTGCGTTCACAAGGCAGCAGAACATTAAGCAGCGTATTTTATCACTCATACATCTACAACCAATGATAATAAACTGATGCTACCTGATCCAACCACAGCGTCTCTTCATTTACAACTGATCCCAGTACCACAGGTACTACCAAACCATGGAGAATACTACTACACTGATACTAACTGCTAATACACCTCTCATGACTCAATGATTTCCTTATTCGTGACACATTATTGTAAGTTCAGTCTTCATTTGATGCACGGTGTCATGACTTTGACATTTTTTTTAATGACAAACATCAAACAAAGACAAACTGTCTGTTCAGTTTTCTCCACTTTGTCTGTTCGGTGTGTCGGATACACTGACGGGCAGCCGGGTTTAAACATTTTAAGATGTAGGCTGTACCAAATATTTCTAAGCTTCATTCATATTATTTTAATAACTTTAAGGAACTGCCTCTAAAAGTGTAAATTAAAGTTCAACGAGGTCGATTTAGAGAGAACTTCCTCACACAAAGGTCCAGAACATCACAACCTGTTCTGATTTAGTGCCTTATATACATGAAGCAGCCAACAGTTGTAATAACGTCTATGAAGTCAACTGATTATCAAATAAAAGTTTAATTAAATATCTATTTATTGTCAGATTTAAAATTGAACTGGATGAATTATAAATAAATGTTCTCTTGTTTCTAATTAAATAAGCTGGATTAAAGAATAAATTACAAAATTGAAAGCTTTTTAAAAAATGTGCAAAATGAAGTCAAATAAATAACAATTGTCCTGCAGCTTTAAATTCAGTTTATTCAGGTGTGAAGTGATGTCACCTAAAAGAACTAATCAGTGTGCTATTAATGGACTTTCTGTGGTTCTTAAACCACGTGTTTCAGCTCTATTCCTCCGTTAACGTTGCTGGACAGTGAATTCATGCTACACTGTATATATAGTGTAGCATGTCGTAGCTCTTTGTCTTACAGGATTTGTGTCGTCAGCTTTATGAGACACATCTAGGCGTTATGTTCAACGTATTTTAAACTTGGTCTTCCATTTTTGTCTCAGCATTCGAGCTTTCAAGTCATAAAACTATAAGAAAGTTACGATATATATATATATGTCGTAAGAAGTAAAAATCTTAGTATAGGATGTCGAGAAAAGTAAAAAAAAGTAATCGTATATAACCTAATATTTAAAGTAACTTGAAGTTACTCAATTTTTAAACTTTTTTGCTTTTAAAAAGTAACTTTAAGAAAAAGTAACTTTAAAAAAAAGTAACTTCAAAAGTAACTAAAAAAAGTAACTTTTAAAAGTAACTAAAAAAGTAATGTTTTGTGGATTCTTTTCTTAATTGTCTCGTTTCCTCAGAAAATAAAAAAGAACCGATAAGGAATTGAATCGAATTGATCAGAGTACTTGTATTGATAAAATCCTAACGACATCCTTAATAGTGTCGCAAAAAGATGCTAAGTTCTGTGATTTAAACGCGATAAAAATACAAAAAGACAGACGATCTGAACCAAAGTTTTATTTAATCAATCGCATAGAAAAATTCAACACAGACAACAGTCTTCAGTTCTGTACAGCAGTGTTTCCCAAAAAAAAACAATCACGGTAAAAGGTTGCAAACGTAAGGCACTGAATCTCTAGAGTTGATTAAACGTGACGAGAGAACGAAAAATAAACCCGGTGAAGAAGAAAAAAAACGAGACAAATGCATAAAAAGGAAACCAGCAGCAACAAGACAGACCATTAAAAAAACAAACGCTGAAGATATAAAGTCCACACGGCTCCTATCGCCTCAGAACGCCGTTCTCAAATTAAGATTTTACAATCGTAGACCTCGGTTCTGTCCTCACAGTGCAAACAGAAATGCTCGGAGTGTATTTTTGCTGAAATATGTTTAAATATCTAAAGATTTACCGACATGCGACGCGTTCGAGGGACGCTAGAGAATCTGAAATTTGACGTCCGATTAAAGACGTTCTACTTTTATTGGAAAATATTGTTAGATGAGAAGAGGGATTCCATGTTCGCACAGTGTTTGTAACGCTGTCGCTAGAAGATGGTTAGCTTAGCTTAGCACAAGGACCGGAGTTTTTATGCTAAACTAAGCTAATTGGCTAATAGCTGTAGCGTCATGTACAGCATCCGGGCATAAGAGCGGTGAGAAAATAAAAACATCACCTTCCAGTATCCTCTCCTCTCATTGGCTGAGAGAGCTAGTATCCTCTCTCGCGGCCCCGCCCCCTGTGGGAGGGGCTAAACTGGATGTAGTTTGAGTCCTCTCCTCCGTGCCTCCTCCTGTAGCCCCCCCTCACTGGGTCGTAGACTCCCCTTCCTCTCCCTCCGCGGGGGCTCTTCCTGGACCCCCTGTGGTTCAAGGTGGTCGGTTTGAATCCCGCCGCCTCGTCCCAGTCGTCCTCCGTGCTGCAGCCCACAGACAGGGACTCCAGGTAGCCCACCTGGCTGGGCTCCGGTGGTCCCAGCTGGACGTACGCGTTGGTGGGATGATGATGATGATAATTAGGCGGTAGTGCTCTCCGGTAGCCACGGGAGGGGTTGTTGTTGTCGGCGGAGACGGTTGTCTTGGAGATGGCGTCATACGGTGATGGAGAGCTTCTGGGATTCATGGTCGTCATGGAGACGTCTTTGACGTCAGGTTTTGAAACCAGTTTGATCTGAAAGGACATTTATTCATGTATTAATACACCACAAGAGTTTTACTACCACTAGTATTACTATTAAAACACGTTACTACTACAAGTGTTACTACTACAACAGATGTTACTACTACAACAGATGCTACTACTACAAGTGTTACTACTACAATGAATAATACTATTACTAAAACAGGTGTTACTTCTACAACACATTACTACAGGTACTCTGATACTATTACCACAATGGTTACTATTACTACTACATATGTTACTGGTACTTTTATACGACTACTACAAAAGGAATCACCAGGTACTATTATACTGCCACTACAACACATGTTACTACCACTACTACAGTGATGAATACACCATTAAACTGTGTGTTATACGTACGATGGGTGTGTTGTTGAATGGCGGGTCCACCAGCAGCACTGCTCTGGTCATACCGTCTCCCGGCTCCGTCTTCAGGGCTGATGGGAAAGACATGTTGGTTCCTCCTGGTGGCAACAAAAAGGTAACAGCTTGAAATGTAAAGCCTTCATTACCCAGAAGCCCTTTGTGCAATCAGCTTATAATTTACAGCAAATATAAAAACACGTGAGTTGATTTATTGTGAGAACTTTAATTAGGACTCGTATGATAAAATCTGTCAACGTACCAAAACCAGGAACCACCACTGTTCGGTTGTTGTTAGCATTAGCCACGTTAGCAGCACCGGGACTCTCCAGAGGACCGGGGACTCGGCCGGGCCCGTGCCCGGGCATCGGGTCCCCGTTGGTGGGCTGACGCTGCTCCATCAACGCCTGACTCACCTGGAGCTCTTCAGGGGGGGCCGATGCAGACCCGTACCCCATCGAGGAGGGGGGGTACTGAGGGTACCCCGGGTGTCCCTGGCTTGGACCCGTGTGGTAGCCCTGAGACAAGGGTGGGGGGGTACCCCGATACGTCGAGCTAGCATTGGGATACCCAACCGGGTAGCTTGCGTTTCTGTGGGGGGGCATCTGGTGCTGCTGCCAGGACAACGAGGGGGAGGAAATCCTGTGGGGGGGTTGGGGCTGGGTGAAGGGGTACCCGACCTGGGTGAAGTGGGGGTCACTGGGACGGGGGGGCTCAGAGACCGGGGCTTGTTGTTGGTCGTACATGGACGCTGAAGCCGGCGGGTACGGGGGGTGCGGCTGGTACGCCCCCTGGTGCCTGGTGGGGGGGTAGTGGGGGAGGGGAGGGGAGGGGGAGCGGGAGGGCAGCTTGGGTTGTATGGTGTGGGCCTGCTGGAGGGGGTACAGGTAGAAGTACGGGAGGCACATGGGCATGGAGTAGGCCTGGAGACAAGAGAGAGCAGGATGTCAAAAACCATGAGGACACGAAGAACATGAGAAGACACGAAGACCAGGAGAAGACATGAAGACCAGGAGAAGACACGAAGACCAGGAGAAGACATGAAGACCAGGAGAAGACACGAAGACACGAAGACCAGGAGAAGACACGAAGACCAGGAGAAGACACGAAGACCAGGAGAAGACAAGAAGACCAGGAGAAGACATGAAGACCAGGAGACCCCCCTTTATGCTAAGCTAAGCTACGTGGCTTCATACAGACATGAAGGTATCGATCTTCTAATCTAACTCTCAAAAAGCAGCTTGATGGAGGTGAAGTGCATGTTTCATTACAACATACGTCACGAACATTAATATTATTCATGATTCATGGTGGAAAACTGTAAAATGTCCTTTAAAAAACAAACGTCTGACATTTGATCAGATTCTTTCTACTTCAATTGAGAACTTCTGTTCTTACCTTGATGCCCAAGTTGAAGAAAAACTTCAGGATGTTGAGATCTGCAGAGAAAAACAAATATTATAATAATTATACATTATATTGAGGAAGCGCTTTTTAACAAACTCACTTTACAAAAGAAGATGAGAGAGCGATGAAGAGTATACAGTGTTATACTTATAGAATATAAATATGATCTGATACTTGAGTGATGTTCAGTGTCTGATCTGCAGTTATTATTGAACCTTTATCTTAAATATTAATTTACATTTATATCCAAAACTATTTCCATCAATTGTTTCATTTTTCATTCTTTTACATTTGAAGACTGAAAATGATTTGTCGATAATAAAACAATCATCAGTTTAAGAGTCATTTTTCCCAGCTCACCTTGCGGCAGGTCGTCCCCCGATTGGCTGGAGGAGAAGAGGGGAGTCGGAGCGATGTCCCCCGTCTCCCCCTGAGGGAACCCGGGGTAAAGGGGGTCCTGGTAGAGCTGGGACAGCTGGGACAGGGGGACGGCTACCGGGACGGACTGGTGGTAGGGGGGGTGAGGAGACGGGTGAGGAGACGGGTGAGGAGACGGATGAGGAGACGGATGAGGAGGGGGAGGAGCTGACTGTAGCTGGGGGGGAGGAGCTGACTGTAGCTGGGAGGGAGGAGGGGGAGGAGCTGACTGTAGCTGGGGGGGAGGAGGGGGGTAGACCATGGACTCGCGGTGAGGCGAGCCCTCCATTTGGTTCTGGGTGTTGGGGTGAGCGGTGGAGAGAGGGAGGGAAGGATGGGGGACTTGGGAGGGGTGAGGAGGCTGGAGGTGAGGATAAGGACCTGAACCCTGAGGGGTGTGGGGGGGGTAGGGAGATCCTGAAGCTGGATGGGAGGACTGGACCTGGGCCACCTCAGACTGGGACTGCGGGAGGTACTGGACCTGAGGGATGGAGGACCAGAGGGTCTGAGGCAGCGAGACCACTTCAGAGAGGGACTGAGGTCGGTGCTGCTGCTGCTGCTGGGCTTCGCTCCGCATCTGGGGCATCTGGATGATGCCGGTTTGGTTCTGAGCTTGGGTTGATGAGGTCTGGGTTCGGGTCTGGGTCACTGAGATCTGGTTCTGGCTTTGGGGCATCGGAGGGAGGTTTTGGAAGGCCTGAGGTGTAGTCAGAGGAGCTCCGACGTTTGGAGGATCTGAAGAGAGAGAAGAGGAGACATGAAGACCAGGAGAGACCAGGAGAGACATGAAGACCAGGAGAGACATGAAGACCAGGAGAGACATGAAGACCAGGAGAGACATGAAGGTGCTCTGGTGGTTAGTCTTCATCATGTCTCTACTATCTGCTTTAAAAAGATGCTTGAAATGAACTATTTCAACACCAATAAAGAAGGTTCCTTACTTTGTGCAGAAGGGGGCGGAGCCTCACGGACTTGAGCAGCCTGGTGGATTAGAGATGAGGAGAAGGAGGGTGGACTGGGGGAGTGGGGGAGAGAGGAGACAGGAGGGGAGGAACGGGGGAGGGAGGAGGAGGGAGGGAGGAAGCCCTGAGCGGCGGCGGGGGAGGGAGCGATGGGGGCGATGAAAGTGGGAGGAGGCAGCGCCGAGGATGGAGGAGGGGAGGAGGACGACTTGGGAGGAAGCGAGAGGAGAGGAGGGGAGGAGGAGAAGGAAGCAGCAGCGAGAGCAGGGGGGAGGAAGGGGCTGGAGGGAGGCACGGCACCGCCCGCTACCGGAGGTTTGATGCTCGGGGGGCCAGCAGGAGGAAGAGGAGGAGCTAAAGCAGCAGCAGCAGGAGGGAGAGGAGGAGCTAAAGCAGCAGCAGCAGCAGGAGGGAGAGGAGGAGCTAAAGCAGCAGCAGGAAGAGGAGGAGCTAAAGCAGCAGCAGGAAGAGGAGGAGCTAAAACAGCAGCAGGAAGAGGAGGAGCTAAAGCAGCAGCATGAGGAGGAGGAGCTAAAGCAGCAGCATGAGGAGGAGGAGGAGCTAAAGCAGCAGCATGAGGAGGAGGAGCTAAAGCATAACACTGTGTGTTCGATTTAGCTGAATTATTAGAGTCAGAGTTTGCAGACGGAGCAGCAGGAGGTTTGGCTGCAGGGAGGGAGGGGTTAGGAGGTGTAGCAGTACTAGGAGCAGTACTAAGAGTAGTACTTGGAGTACTAGGAGTACTAGGAGTAGTACTCGTAGCAGCAGCAGTGGATGCAGGAGGAGGGGTGGAGGAGTTGGGTCTTTCTCCAGCAGAAGGAGACGGTGCTCCGACGTCTTCAACTGGACTTTTCTATAAAAGACAGATTAGTGTTCATCTGCATGAATTAAATGATAATAATAATATAATAAACAGATAACAGAGGTTGTATTTTTACTTTTATTAGTGTCATCTTTAGTGGGTATTTGCAGAAAACATGCAGTTTAAATCATGTTTATATAAAAACTTGCTTTGATTCAAATAAATCTTTTAATGATGTATTATAATCTAATTTAAGTTTCTTTTGATCACCGGGAAACAAACTCACCGCCTTGGTTCCTTGGCATCGTCTCTTGTCTCCTCCCTTCCTCTTCCCTCCATCGCTCTGCACCCCGCCCTGAGTCAAGAGGAGCGAAACAAAGAAACGTGAGACGAACAAACGACAAAAACAAAAGACTGCAAAAACAAACATTTGTTAAACAGAGAAATAAAGGAATTAACCCACTGAATCCCAAAAGTTCAGAGGGTTAATTCTCTCTACTTCTAGTCATGATGCTGTTTCCACAGAGCAGCAGGACACAATATGTTGTTGTAAGCAGGTGACTGTCTTCATGTAGGTCCTCAGGTTGAGTGACGGTGGATTAAACGTGGACTCACCCCGAGGGCGGGGAAGCTGTTCTCGTCTCTGAGCTGAATCTCCGCCAACGCCACGCTCCTCTCCTCCTCCACTTTGGCCGAACGCTGCTTGTCCGTCAGACCGAAGGGAGGATCCATCGAGCTCAAAGACTTCCTTAAAAATAAATAACACATGCATTCTCTCTAGTGTCCACCGGGGGGCGACTCCTCTGGTTGTATAGAAGTCTATGAGAAAATGACTCTACTTCTCTCTTGATTTATTACCTCAGTAAACATTGTAAACATGAGTTTATGGTCTCAATCTCTAGTTTCAAGTCTTCTTCAATACAGCATGATGTTCATTTAGTAAATGATGGTCCATTTAGAGTCAAACAGACCATAAAGCAGGGGATGCTTTAGGGCGGGGCTACACGGTGATTGACAGGTCTCTACCAGAGACGTATACGGCGTCTCTACGTCCTCCTCAGTCTAAATATGGTCACTTCCTGTTCTGAACCCTCCTTTAGACTCCGTTGGACCAGCTGTAGGTGTACTTAAATCCTCTCCACACACACACACGCACTGACCTGGAGACCTTGGACCCCCCCTGCTCCTCTACGGTGGCCTGCGGGGGCCATGAGTGCTGCTTTAGCATACGTCCACTGGAGCCCGGGGCTGTTGCCTGGGAAACGGAGGAGGATGCTGCTGCGATGTTCTTCCCTCTGCCTCTTCCTTTACCCCTCTCCTCCCACTCTGAGAGGGAACGAAGTTCAGTCAGTTTACTTTAAGAGTTTATGTGAGAGACAGACAGAGAGTTCATATGTGCCTGTCTCACCTCCGTTGAGCCTCTTGTCTCTGTTGACCACTGTACTCCAGCTGCTCTCATCGTTGTGAGGACGGAGACTCCACAGAGGAACCTGTCTGCAGACAGGAAGTACTGCATTTAAGTACACATTTGAGGTACTTGTACTTTACAAATCAGTCATTTATCATGTAAAGACATTTGCTGGTTCATAATGTTAATCATCGTTTCTGTATTCTCATTATTTTTACAAACCAAACAATCAATTGATTAATGGAGAAAATAATCAGCAGATTAATCATAATGAAAATAATCAAGTTAATATTTCAGAATGAGCTCCAGCTAAACTACAACCGTAAAATCCTGCTTTTACATTAATGCACGAGTAAAAATGATCTCATTATGGAATATATAATAGTACAACAGTCACAGTTTATACTTTAACTACATTTTACTGATTATACTGACACTTTTACTGTAACAGAGTATTTCCACAGTGTGGTATTAGTACTTGTACTGCAGTAAAGGGTCTGAATACTACAGTATAGTACATGTGTTGTTAGTGTGACTTACTGCCTGGTTCCCAGTTCTTCTATATAAACGGTCACTGGGCCGTTGTTGGGAGAAACCTCCTTGATGGTGGCGCTGTAGTTCCGCCCATCAAGACGAACCTACAGGTGATACACATATGTATATTTATATACATATATTTATGTACACAAGTAGAGTGAGACCCTGAACTCGTCCCACTCACCTGACAGCGGTCTCCTACAGTGAACTGCATCCCAGCAGCGATGCAATAATCCATCTTCTGTTGTGCTGAAAGTAAAACGCAATCTTGTTAAAAACACAATCTAGTTATTGTTAAAAACGCAATCTAGTTATTGTTAAAAACGCAATCTAGTTATTGTTAAAAACGCAATCTAGTTATTGTTAAAAACACAATCCAGTTATTGTTAAAAACACAATCCAGTTATTGTTAAAAACGCAATCTAGTTATTGTTAAAAACGCAATCTAGTTATTATTAAAAACGCAATCCAGTTATTGTTAAAAACGTTATATACATATAAAAAAATACAATACAAGGTCAAATGTAGTATATTATTAATATAGTGTGAAGTACAGGAATATGACAGACTATACAATATTAGTATGAGTATATCATAATAAATATAGATATGTAAAATAAGACAAATATTTAATTTAGTAATGTAATAAAACAGTATGACATAAATAAATGAACAAATATAAATTAACTAAATAGTATAACATAAATAATCATAGATATAAAACTATATCATACTATATTACGTCAATATTATTATGGTTCACAGAATGTCCCTCTTGCTTTTAAATTTGATTTATTTATTTTCTTTTTGTATTTATTTTGTATCAATAAAGGTTAATAAAGGTTTTTCTTATCTTCTCTGTCTTTAAATATATTTGAGGAGATGAGTTTGGATCGATACATTTTATAGACTTATTAATTAATTAATTTCAACAAAACTTTTAGTTTCGATAAAGACGATTAATTTGTTATCGTCACCTCTCTTGGACTTGTGCCAGACGTCGTACTCAACGTTCCTGAACAGAGTGGGGTTCAGTGAACGCCTCACCCTCTCAGGCAGGACACGGCCACGCCCACGACCCTGAGAGAGACAGAGAGACAGTTATTCACTATACGGTTGATGAAGTAGAGGTGTGTGTAGGGTTAGGTTTAATGTTTTACCCTCTGGTTGTATCTTGTAGTCGTCGTGCTCGTTCCATTTTCTACCCTGAACCATGAAAAAAACACATCATGAGTATTCAGATAAAAGTACTAATACTACACTGAAATACTCACAGAAACGTCGTGCATTCAAAACCTCAGAAGTAGACTTAATCTATAACATTTCTATCATTGTAAAACTAAATGTAAACAATAAATACATAAAATTACTGAATTATTATCTATCAAAATAATAAATTTTTCACCAACAATGTCGCACAACATCTTCAGAATTAACAGGAACTATAATTTCATCTCACATCTTTTTAATGAAGCAATAAAATAGTCAAAAAACAAACAGTATATAGTATATAATGTATGTAGTATATTGTCACCAATATCTGATATCAATGCCTTAGATTTTGTTCGTTGTATCAGTTTCATGTGGCAACAAAGTAACAAATCAATTACATTTAAATGTAACAAGTACATTGATACAAAGTTACTGAATTGTTATCAATTCAAATAATAAATGTTGAAAGAAACCTTCAAAATTAATATGAATTACAATTGAAATGTAAAGATTTTTAAAGCAACAATTTGGTCCAAACCTAAAACAGGAGTAAAAACCCAAGTACACAAAGTATATCCTCACTACTACCTGTTGGTAACTAATCCGTAACCTACCAGAGCGGCTCTCCAGCGTCCATGTCCGAGTCGTCGCTGCTGACGCAGACGTTCATGCTGTCGTCACTCAGCAGGTCGGTCGGTCGGCCGCTCCGCTGACACAGACCCAGAGAGGACCGGTCCACTCCGAACACGCCGTCGTACAGAAGCTCGTACAAGATGGCTGACGGAGGAGAAGCGCAGTTAGTTTACGGTTCATGTCGGGAGTTTACGAAGAAGGACGGTTTGTTTTTAGATGCTTTAGAAAGTGGACGTGAAGTGAAACACTCACACTGACAGAGAGCGGCTCCTTTAATGTGGCTGACGGGATAAACGCTGTCGTAGTGATTCCCGTTCAGGAAACACAACCGCACCTGAGAGAGAAACAACAAAGACTTTAAAGTTCAGTTTCTGTTCATTTACTAAATCACCTTATTAAAAATGAAAAATGGTCGATCCATAAGTGTCCAAACTCTTAATTTATCTACAGAATATAAAGAAATAAAAACCGTCTCTTATGTATAAATAAGACATTAGAAAACATTAAAGTGTGTCTTCTTCTTCTTCTGCTGCTGCTCACCTTGTCTTTGAAGTTGTTGTCTGTGATGTTGACGGCCGGTTTTCCGGCTTCCTGGAAGATCAGAAAGTCTCTCCTACAGAACGACAAACACACAAATAAACACTTTAAACTCAATAAATATGAAGGAATAAAGACTCGGATACTTCATCAAACTCTCGATGTAGATTCACTTTTACTTCACAAAGATAAACATTAGACACTTAAAAGTAGCAGCCGTCCCATTTTTTGACGTCCTCGTAGGTTTTTATTACAAATAACCGGCTTCTGTTTGTTTGCAGAGTACAGAAACATTTAACAAAAACATTTCCAAGAACGAAGTTAAACTTTATTCTGTAAAACATCCGACGTTCAGTCGACTTCCCTGTTTCACGTGGAAACACGTCAAACCACCACAGAAGAAGAAGAGTCTTACTTGTACATGACGGCCAGCGCGTTGATCTCCACCTCTCCCACCCACTGCTGTGAACACAGAGCGCAGCGCTAACGTCACGTTAACGAGAACAGAGTTCTGAGTTCTTCATGAAACAGTTCGTCTATTAATGGAGGAAGTCTGTGGTTCTGTTACCTGAGGGTCTTGAAGCTTGGAGAGATAATCCTCAAAGTCTCCTTCAATAAACTAAACACACAACAGACGTTATTATGAATAAAACAATGTGTAACGTCACTTTAAATCAAACAAACGATAAAGAAAAAAGTGATAAATAAATACACATTAAATACAAATAAAATAGAGTTTATACACGTTTCACTTTTCCATTTATCAACGATGGAGAACTGGACAGAATACAACTTATTTCTGTATTTGTGAATGTTTTTTTGTTTTGTTTTGATTAAATTGATCCTTACTAAAAACTTCAGTTTCAGGAAATTCTTTAGACTTATTTTAATGACTTTTGTTTAAAAAAATGTAGGAAAGAATTTAACAAAAATTAAAGAGTCAGAATGTATTTAGAGACGAAATAACTCATTGTAGGTTTTGGTCTTTTTAAGGGATTTGTTAACAGTAAGAAAATATAAAGTAACAGACAAAATCCATCAATAACCTGCTGCTGAGTTACTTAATGTATTGATTGCTCTGATTTATCAGAATTATCTGCTGACACTTTCATGTAAATGATTAGAGAAAATATTTAAATTCTCTGAAGTTTAGCCGGAAACGTCCATGTTTGGTGTGAAAGTGAACGAAGGAGAAATTAATATAATACGAGAGGAAGTAAAAAGCCCAGAATGCATTGCACATCACAAACCCTCGTTGCCTGTGAGTCACTCTCAGATTTACTGAAGCTCACAGACCGGCTCTAAAACTGGCTGAACTGCATTCTGGGAGATGTAGTCGGGCCCTGCTGGAGGGCGAGGTGAGGCTCTGTGCTTTTATATCCGTCATAAAACTAAAAGACTCAAACTTTTACTTTCAGTTGACTCTCAACCTCAGTTATGAAACAAATGCAGATAAACTGATAAACTGTCTCAGCTACACGTCACTTAAACTTAATTTAAACTTCTGACATTCGTCTCTGATCCGTTAAAGCTCAGAGCAACATTCAACATTCATCTGGTTTGTAATCATGTGGATAAGAGTTTAAACACAAGACAATGACATTTAAAAAACATTTAGTATTGATGTTACGTTGAAATAAAAGTACATAAAATACCTTTAAGGTTGTAAATATTAAATATTGTCTTTGTAGATTCATCTCAGTTTATTGATTTGTTTGATAAAATGTCAGAAAAGTGCAAATAAGGTCTTGAAGAGTGACTACTTTAAATTTAAAACCATGTAAAACTCAAAGATTTTCTATTAATTAAAACTACTTTAATGTTTTATATTTTACAGGACCGTTTTATTTTGATTATTTAATCAACATTTAGCTTTTTAAAGCATAAAATACTTCATTTGTTTAACTTGTTCTCTGCCACATAACACATCAGAGGCTGTGAGGCAAAAACAAAACCAAACAAAAACACCCAAATATTATTAGAAGGTATGTTTATAAATGTGGGAATAGGTACGTTACACTGCGTGTACCAGACTAAATAAAAACTATTATTATTTCATGAACATAAACACTCACAAGCCTCTCTGATCCTAAATAAAGCTGCTTTACTGATGTACGAGGAGGTTTTAGTGTCTAAACATGGTGTTCTGGTGTCAGTGGTGAACGTACAGCCTCATATATAACTCTATATAACTATAGTTATATAGAGTTATATATAGTTCTATATACTTTATGGATATATGGGGAGGTTTTAGTGAACTTACAGCCTCATAACTCTCTCGGTTCTGCTTCAGGAACTCCACACACTTCGCTCTAACTTTCGTATGAAGACTTTGGCAATGCAGCACCTAGACAAGAACGCACACCAACAGTTATCAACCGTTAGTCTCCAAACACAACACCTCAAACGTATCATTCAAATCATTAGTTTGTCCCTTTACTACTTTAACCGTTTCATTCAGAACTCCATTAAAAAGCTGCTGATTTAAGAGAATAAGCGTGTTAAAGTTTATAAATGTTTACTTTTATCTCTTGAGCTCAGCTGACAGCCTTCCTACCAACGCTAGCTTGCATTCGGCTAACATTACAACACACTTGTTAGCTCACACGAGCACAACAAACGGGACCAAGCCCACGTTTGTTTTGTTGTAAACTAGCTGTTTTTCTACCAGTTCTCACACTTCACCTGCTCCGCGACAGCTCTGAACAAGCACGAGCCGTCTTTGGCGATCTTCTTCCGATGCAGACCGAGCGACTTCAGGTAGTCGTCCATTAGTCTCTCTGCCCCCTTTTCCTCGGTACTTTTCACGCTTCCGCCGCCGCCACCGCCGCCGCCGTCCATTGCTAGCCGCTAGCGTTAGCTGGTGAAGTGACGCTACCTG
This sequence comes from Pholis gunnellus, assembly GCF_910591455.1. Classification (NCBI taxonomy): domain Eukaryota; kingdom Metazoa; phylum Chordata; class Actinopteri; order Perciformes; family Pholidae; genus Pholis; species Pholis gunnellus. Next base: position 1,276,369 of record NC_136550.1, on the reverse strand, counting down.
GTTGTTTTTAAAGCTCTAAATATTTTAGATGTCACCGGCTACAAGTTTTAATATCGGCGCCGATTACATTTAGACATCTTCGTCTAACGCGGGTGGAAGGAAAAAATGTCGGCGTCTTGTTTCGTTTCCCAGGAAGAAGCCCTGAAGAAGGAGCTCCCGACTGTGTGAAAGTGAAAGTAGGACAGTCAACTTTAGCTCGCAGTTAGCACGCGAGCTAACAAGCTACACGCCTCTTCCTTCTTCGTCGGCGTCAAGTTTAGGCGGAGCGCTTCATAGCACTTCCTGTTGTTCAACAAAGTAAACGTCTTAATACAATTTAAATAAAAAAAGCTGCAGGTAACTTTTATTTTCACGTTGATTCATGAACATCAGAATAAACACTGGACACATTTTAAAGTAGAGTAGTTATTATTAAGCAACATTGTACTTAAGTATACAACAATTTATTGTAAAAATAAAACACCTCCAAAATAGAATACAATTACTGTTCAAGACTGTCAATACTAAAATAATAAAGAAAATAAATTACGTTTTTCGTTTAATACACAGCTTTGTGTTCTTCTGTCACGTTTTTCAAAATAAAACCCTCCCTGTCAGAATCACGCCAGACCCCCGGCGTTTTCCTATCAAAATAAAAGCCTTGCCAACATGTATCACGTCATAGACGAACAGTAGAATAAAGACTTAAAAAATGAACTCATATCGATTGATTGATACGTGTATGCGTGTGTGTGTGTGTGTGGTGAGGTTGCAGACTGTCATCACGTGCGAGGGAAAGAAAAATCCCGCGAAAATCCCGAACTCCACGTGGTGGATCGGAGTGTGGGAAACACCGCAGGACTCCGCCCACTTGAGGGGCTTCATCACATCAAGCTGCGCGAGGTTAGAGGAACCGGAAATAGCAACTCGTAAAAGAAGAAGAGAGATTGTAAAAAAATACTTTGATATTTAATTCAATCAGATCAAATGCGTAATACGTTTTCCAATAATACATTTTAAATAATCATTCATCCTGGACCGACTCAAACTTTAGCTTTTTTAGAAGAAGAAAATAAATATTCATAAATATAAAAATAAACTTCTTTTTTTTCTGCAACGAGCACTTTTTAGATTTACTTTGTTTCCTTTCTCTTACATCAATCCTTCTTTGGAGCTTCCTTTTTTCTTTCCATCCTCCTTCCTCTCCTCTCCTCTCCCTCCCTCCTCCATCCTTCCTCTCCTCTCCTTCCTACTCTCCTCCCTCCTTCCTCCCTCCATCTCTTCCTGTCACACAACACTTATTGATTTCCAGTCCTAGAGAGAGAGAGAGAGAGAGAGAGAGAGAGAGATCGGGTGTTGGCTTACACTAATGTAACTAAAACTCCACCAGCAGGGGGCGCCAGATATCTGACTGAGCTTTGTTAGATGGTCCAGTATTAAATATCTATTCAATGGATTGCCATGAAATTTGGTTCAGACATTCGTGTTCCCCAGAGGATGAATCTTACCGACTTTGGTGATCCTCTGACTTTTCATCTACGGGGAACACTCTTGGGGAAAAAATAACTTATGTTAGCATCGTCACTGTGAGCCCGTTAGCTTGTTGATGTCAGTACTTATATTAGCATATTAGCGCTCTATCTTTGGAAGGACTAGTTTGGGAAATAGACCTAAACTTTTTGGCTTTCTTGCTGATCTTGTTGAGTTTTATATATCGCTGTCTATCTGTTCGATAATTAAAATGCTACAGCCAGCAGCTGGTTAGCCTAGCTTAGCATAGGGAGTAGAAGCAGGGTACCTGGCTGTTTCTAAAGGTTTGTGTAATCCGTACACAAACTATATAACATATGACCATTTAAGTGTTTACTTCCTCCTCCTTGTATTTGTTTAGCTTAGGTTAAATTGTCTACGTATATGTTTACTGTATGTTTTATTGGTTTTAATTTAATCTGAACTTCATCATTTTATTATTTTTTTTGTTCATGTACGTAGCATGTATGGAGATATAAATATATATATATTAGTGCCGGGCAATTATTTTATCGCTAACGCATTTTAAAAAAATTATAAAACATTACTCTGTTGCTCACTGGCAGCGGTGGAGGAAGTCTTCAGACTACGTTGATGCAGCGTGTGGGAGAAGTTTAGATAAACAAAAGCAAGACAAGCTAACAGATGCTACAGAGACAAGCTAACAGATGCTACAGAGACAAGCTAACAGATGCTACAGAGACAAGCTAACAGATGCTACAGAGACAAGCTAACAGATGCTACAGAGACGTGGAGACAAACTGCAGCTTAGTGTTGTGGAAGATGTCGGTCTGAGGAACGTTCTTATGATCGAATGAGCCTCAAGACGCACCGTCACAAGAACACACGAGTTGTATGAAAAGGATTAAAAATGTTAATCGTTGCCCAGCACTAATATATATATATTTATGTTTATATAAATATATATAAACATATTGAACATTCAGCTCACTGTCCCTTTAACTGAACGTCTTTTCTCTCTGTTGTCCTTCAGGCCTCGACCTTTTGACCAGGAGAAGAAAGAAGGTGATTGTCTCCTCTTCTTCACCTGCTCTTCATCTCCTTTTCACTTCCTCCTCTCTGATTCTCTCTTACCTAAACCTCTCCTCCTCCCTCCCTCTCCTCTTCCCTCCTCCCTCCTCTTCTCCCTCCTCTAATACCATTTACAAACATCTAATACTGACCTTAATGGCGTGCATGTGTGTTTTCACGCTGCGTGATGATTCGCTGACGTGCAGACCTCCTGCTTGCCGCCATGGAGACCTACAACATGCTAAGTAACCGTGGTAACCAGCAGAGGGGGGGGGTGGTGGTACCCATGGTGATTGACACTCATCCTCCCACTCGTTCGCTGACCTTCATCCAGGATTCATCCTCTGAAACGACACTCTGGTTGTTTCTGAAGCTAACGCCATCTAAAGCTGTGATTCTGTGTTTTTATACATCATTGTACAACGTCATAGTATTAAATGGTAGTACAAGTGAGTAATACTGCGAGTATTCTTCTCACAGTAAGTCAGGTCTTTCTTTGGCACCTTTAACGTGATCTCACACAATGTGAGTAGAGACGTGTGAGTCAGATTGAATCAAACTTTATTGATCATCGCAGCAGCAAACAGTAACAGGATACATTGTAAAAAGTAGAACGTGAGACGATCTGATGATCAATGACGGAGTTGTTGTTGTTTATTTCATGCGTCTTTGTGTGGAGATAAAACTTTAAAAAATGTAAATGACGAGCAGGCAGAAATCAGCTCTCAGCACCGTTGATTAGAGAAACATTTTCAAAATAAAACAAGGTGGCTGCTCTCTGTGTGTGTGGGAGTTTTACTTTGAAAGGCGTTTGATTTCGCCCCCTAACTCTTCAACAGACCACGATAAGAACGATTTTATCAAACGTTTATTTGTTATCATGTGCAAATTGGTTTTACAAGGCGGTTTGAATTCACCCTTTTTAGTGAGGAAGCTAGCCAAGGAAGCTAGCCAAGGAAGCTAGCAAAGGAAGCTAGCGGAGAATTAACAATAAGCTGCTAATAATAAATCACTATATATATACATATATATATATATGTATATATATATATCACAGTTAAAATCAAGCAATACGAGTAATAAATACAGAAAAATATTTAAAAATCTGACTTATTTTCGCTGTGTTGTTTTGTTTCATTTTGAAAACTGTAAATGAAATGTAAAAAATACAATATTGATTAGATCACATTTAAATGAGCAAATGTTCCCATTATTGACAGTTTGTCTTCTTCTACTACTGAATGTGCAGCAGAGGTAGAAGCACACACAAAAAAAAAAAAACTTTTAAAGAGCAACGTCACGCCCTCTTTGCTGACCTCTAGTGGCTGAACGTCCTCAACCGGCTGCAGTGATGTCACAGTGTACTCCTGTACGCTGTGACATCACCGTGAGAGAAGCGGGGTAAAACCAGAGAGGGCAGCAACGGCCTTGTGAGGTGTTCGATGCACATTTAATGCTGGGAAAAAAGACACCTTACATGCCACAGATGAAAAATAATCTAATTAATGTGCATAATTTAATAATTAGTGCTCCAGATTTCACACTATCGAGATCCCACAGGTCGAAGGCAAAGCTGCCCCTTCAAAATAAAGCACAAAAACTCTTTAAAAAAAACACTTTTTAGGTTTTTAGGTGATGTATCGTGCCATTAGAAGAAAGTAATACACAAACTAATAAAACAATAATTAAATTAGTCTCGTGGCAGATTGAAAGTGCAAACAATGTGTTTTCTGCCCTCAACAAAAACGCAAATAAAAGTATAATATGTATTAAATCCAGAGCATGAATTACTGACTTGTGCACACTAATTATTCTGTGTAGTATAATAAATAATACTCATTAAAATGTGTATTTTTGACACAGCGGTTGACGATCAGAGGGTCGTTTTTTTGATAAAATAACCGGTGAAAAAAAAGACTTAAATATTCTAAAATGACTCTTTTCTTTTCTTTCTCCGACTCAGCTAAACTACTTATAGTGCAACTTTAAATTAAGACATTTCTAGACTCTGGTGAGCTCCATGTTGTTATGCGTAAACACAAATACATCAATACACAACACAAATATTAGAAATATCATCACGTCCTCCAGAAACCTTCAAAGTAAAACCTCAGAGAGACAAACGATTGATTAATTCATCTTAATAATGACGTGTTGATTTAAAATAATTCAACAAGGAACTGACTTTAAACGATTATTATCAAATAGTCAACAAGAAGAAAATGAATAAGCAACAACTTCAGTGTTTCCAGCTTCTCGAATGTGAATATTTGCTTATTTTCTTCTAAGATATTCAAATGAATATATATATATAGAAAAAAAGCAATTTAAAGATTTAATTGTGACATTCATGTTCCCCAGAGGATGATCCCCGCTGACCCTCTGAGTGTTTTTAGTAAAATGTGTGTTTGTAGTGTTTCTGGAGGACGAGAGAGAGAGACAGGCAGTAAATATGTCACAGGGTTAAATAGATCAGTGACTTTATGACAGCAGGCAGCGAGCAGGACGATAAAAAGTTAGTTCAAAACGTTCCTTATCTGAGTGTTCGGTGCTGATTGACAATCTCATACAGTAGAGAGCTTTACATCCATAGCTTTAGAAGTCCAGAGGATGAGGGGGGAGGAGATAAGGAAAGGAGAGAGGGGAGGAAGAGAGCTGAAGAGGAGAGAAGAAGAAACATGGTAAAAAAAGAAGAGAGGATGGAAAGAGGAGGAGAGGATACATTACAGAGCTTTACATCCATAGCTTTAGAAGTCCAGAGGATGAGGGGGGGGGGGGGGGGGGGGGAGAAGAGAGGGGAGGAAGAGAGAAGGAAAGGAGAGTAGAGAGCGGAGTGGACAGTACGTCTGATACAGTAGAGAGCTTTACATCCATAGCTTTAGAAGTCCAGAGGATGAGGGGGGAGAGAGGGGGGGAGAGGGAGGGAGAGGGAGGGAGAGGGGAAGGGGGAAGTAGGGGAGGAGGAGATAAGGAAAGGAGAGTAGAGGTGGAGAGAGGACAGAAGGGAAGAGGAGGAGAAGGAGGAAGAGAGACAGGCAGAGGAGAGGAATAGATGAGAGAAAGGAAAAAAAGCATTTACAAAGGAGATGTCAGACCAAGGTAACCGAGGAAGGAGTGTTTGGTGGAGGAAGACGAGGAGGAGGAGGAGGAGGAGGAAGAGGAGGAGGAGGAAGGAGAGGAGGAGGAGGAAGGAGAGCGAGGCTTCAGAGAGATGAGCGTCGTGATGGGGAGGAGAGGAGACAAATCCCTCCATCCTGCCCGGTCAGAGAGCGAGGGATGAAGAGGAGGAAGTGAGGAGGAGGAGGAGGAGGCGGAGCCTGCAGCGGTGTGTGTGTTGGTGGGCGTGTGCAGCCTCTGGACATGTGTGTGTGAGCGCTGATTGTCTCCGTGCACGTACGAGGTGTGCGTGTGCACGTCTGCGGGGTGCTTGACCTTACAGTGGAGGCGCAGACTGTCCCTCCTCTTGGCGCTGTAGGGACACAGCTCGCAGGTGAACGGGCGCTCTCCCGTGTGCACGCGCACGTGCTCCACCAGCTTATTGGCCGTCCGGGTCAGGTGACCGCAGCGGTCGCACCGGTACTGGTTGCCCTGGCGATGACCCTGGAAGTGAACCAGCAGCTCCTGTTGCCCTGGAAACGACCTCTGGCAGATGCGGCAGCGGTGCTCCGAGGAGGAGGAGCCCCCCCCCTCCTGGTGGGTTACCACGGCAACTGACGGGGAGGCGATGCTGGAGGAGGAGGAGGGAGAGGTGACGGGGCACCTGGGAGGAGAGGGAGGGGGGGGGGGGGGCGGGGGGGGGGGGGTCAATGATGCGCACACACACACATACATACCTACACACACACATACCTACACACACACACAGCCTCACTCACTCACACTCACTCACTCACTCACACACACACATACTTACACTCACACACACCTACACTCACACACACACCCTCACTCACTCACTCACACACACTCACTTACACACTCACTCACTCACTCACACACACACCCTCACTCACTCACACACACAGCCTCACTCACACAGCCTCACTCACTCACACACACACCCTCACTCACTCACACACACACCCTCACTCACTCACACACACAGCCTCACTCACACAGCCTCACTCACTCACACACACACACACACTCACTCACTCACTCACACACACACACACTCACACACACACTCACTCACACACACACACCCTCACTCACTCACACACACAGCCTCACTCACACACTCACACAGCCTCACTCACTCACTCACACACACACACTCACACACACACACACACACACACACAGCCTTACACTCACTCACTCACTCACACACACTCACACACTCACTCACTCACTCACACACACACACTCACACACACACTCACTCACACACACACACCCTCACTCACTCACTCACACACACAGCCTCACTCACACACTCACACAGCCTCACTCACTCACTCACACACACACACTCACACACACACACACACACAGCCTTACACTCACTCACTCACTCACACACACTCACACACTCACTCACTCACTCACACACACACACTCACACACACACACACACACACACCCACACACACACACACCCACACACACACACACACACACTCACACACACACACACACTCACTCACTCACTCACACACACTCACTCACACACACACACTCACTCACTCACACACTCACTCACTCACTCACACACACACACTCACACACACACTCACACACACACCCACACACACACACCTCATCTCTCCGTCGGCTCCCGTGCTCCCCCGTATGTGCGTGTTGGCGTGAGCCCTCATCTCTGCCTCCTGATTGGTCGAGTGGTCGCACAGGCAGCAGTGCAGCGAGAAGGAGCCGCGCTCCCATTGGCGGTGGTCCGTCATGTGACTCTGGAAGAGGCCGCGGCCGTCCATCTCGAAGCCACACACGTGACACCTGTAGGGCCGGTTAGCTTAGCTTAGCATAAAGACTGGAAACAGTCAGTCAACCAATCACAACTTATTTGTATAGCACTTGAAATGTGCTAAATAGGTTAATAAATAAAAGCCAGACTTAAAAGGTATTTCACAATACATAATTGTGTATATGAATATTGTGTATTGAAAGTGTTCTTCTATCTCTGTGAGGACATGTCCAGTATGTCACTGAGGGTCCTCACAGGTATAGCAGAACACACCTGTGTGTTTCCTCACCTGTAGAAATAAGAGCAACCGGTGGTTTGATCTCTGCTGAGGCTGGTTTTGGTTTCTGTGAGAACAAAACAATAAAGTTTATTATCACTCATGAGATGTATTGAGTCCCTGAGTATGTGTGTGTGTGTGTGTGTGTGTGTGTGTTACCATGAGGAGGTTCTTGGGAGCTCAAGAGAGGCGAGGAGCGGAGTGTGTCCACATTCACCTTCAGGACAGGACTGTAGAAAAGGGGAATCACACACACACATAAACACTTTGCCAGAACAAAGCAGGTCAGAGGTCAAAGAGTCCCCGTGACATCACCGATGGACGACAGGAAGTGAAGCGTCACCTGCTCCTGATGGGCGGAGTCGTCCTCTCGTCCGGCCGACTGTTGGATTTACTGACTCTCTCTGCAGGAAGGAGAACGTTTAATTATACATCTTACGCTTGTAAGTACAAGTTTGTATGCAGCTGGTTTATTTATGTATGAAATATGTAACATGAATGTGTATTTTATTAATTTTCTGGTATTTAATCAGCATCAAATTACTCTTAAGGTACCTGAAGCGCTCATTATGCAGATTGAAATTCAGCTTTTTGAAATTGTAAATCAAGAAATTTCACATTTTAATTTCAAATTGGTGAATTGAGAATCAAATAAATTCAGATTCATGGTTTCAATTTTAAATATGAAGTATTTAGTGTCTGTTTGAATCTCAGTAGTAGTGCAGTACTGTAGTAAATGTACATCATTAGAGTACAGGTACAGCAGTAGTATTGCGTGTTTCTACCTGAGAGCTGGTGCAGCAGCGTGGATGCCAGGTTCACCGACATGTCCTGCCACAGCACGGCTCTGAGGCACTGGTCGGCCATCTTGGCTCCGGGGGAGAACTGGTCCTCCATCTTGGCTCCGAAGAAGAGCTGCTCCTCCGCCTTCGCTCCTGAGAAAACACGGTCCGCCACCACGGCCCCGGGAAGAAGCCGGTTCTCCATCTTGGTTCCGAAGAGAAGCTGGTTCTCCATCTTGGCTCCTGAAGCAAACTGGTTTTCCATCTTGACTCCAGAGAGGAACTTGTTGCTCATCTTGGCGGCGGAGAAAGGCCTCTCTGCAATTTTGGCTTTAAAGAGAAGCTGGTCCTCCATCTTGGCTCCAGGGACGCCACGATCCTCCATTTTCACCCTGAACTGTAACGTGTTGGCTCCGGAGACGACGCCGTGTGCCGTCTTTGATCCAGGCTGGCAGCCTCCGGTGTAAAACGTGTCTTCTATCTTAAGGCCATGCAGACGCTGGTCCGCCATCTTGGCTCCAGGGTGCAGCTGCTCCGCCACCTTTTTTCCACCGAGACCCTGGTCTTCTGTTTTAATGCCGAGGACGTGGTGGCTCGCCATCTTTAGGGAAGGTGAGGGTATCTCTTTTGGGATTGGTCGATCCTGGACGAGGTCAGAGGCAACCATTGTGTCGACTTCCATTGGCTCTTCTTCTTCTTTGACCCTCACCACATGGCTGCTCACTTCCTGACGCTCTGTGATTGGCGGGAAATCTGTCAGTGCGCTTATTCAGCTGACATTAAACATGTTGTATATAAACCTCCTCTGATTGGATGGATGGGTGGATGGATGAAAGTTAGGATAGTTGGATGGATGAAAGGAAGGATGGTTGGATGGATGGATGGATGAAAGATGGTTGGTTGGTTGGTTGGTTGGTTGGATGGATGGATGGATGGATGGATGGAAGGATGGATGGATGGTTGGTTTGTTGGTTGGATGGATGAAAGGAAGGATGGATGGAAGGATGGTTGGTTGGTTGGTTAGTTGGTTGGTATGATAGATGGATGGATGGTTGGTTGGATGGAAGGATGGTTGGTTGGTTTGTTGGTTGGATAGATGAAAGGAAGGATGGATGGATGGTTGGTTGGTTGGATGGATGGTTGGATGAAAGGAAGGATGGTTGGATGGATGGTTGGTTGGTTGATTGGTTGGATGAAGGATGGTTGGATGGATGGTTGGTTGGTATGATGGATGGATGGATGGATGGATGGAAGGTTGGTTGGTTGGTATGATGGATGGATGGATGGAAGGTGGGTTGGTTGGTATGATGGATGGATGGATGGATGGAAGGTTGGTTGGTTGGTTGGTTGGTTGGTTGGATGGTTGGATGGTTGGTTGATTGGATGGGTGGATGTATGGAAGGATGGTTGGATGGATGAAAGGAAGGATGGTTGGTTGGTTGGTTGGATGGATGAAAGGAAGGATGGTTGGTTGGTTGGTTGGATGGAATGATGGATGGATGGATGGATGGATGGATGGCTGGTTGGGTGGGTGGATGGAAGGATGGTTGGATGGATGAAAGGAAGGATGGTTGGATGGACTGATGGATGGGTGGATGGATGATGGATGGATGGATGAATGGATGGGTGGTTGGTTGGATGGGTGGATGGATGGGTGGATGGTTGGTTGGTTGGTTGGACTGATGGATGGACTGATGGATGATGGATGGATGGAAGGATGGTTGGTTGGTTGGATGGACTGATGGATGGGTGGTTGGATGGACTGATGGGTGGACTGATGGGTGGATGGATGATGGATGGACTGATGGACTGATGGATGATGGATGGATGGTTGGTTGGTTGGACTGATGGATGGATGGACTGATGGATGGATGGATAAAAGGAAGGATGGGTGGGTGGAAGGATGGATAGACACACACATAGCTGTACCTGCCAGTTTCCTCAGCAGATCCGAGGCCAGTGTGTCGGTGGCAGCGTTGCCGTCGGGTGTGTGTGAGAGCGATGGCGGCTCAGGACTGGCCCCGGGGCCGTCCGGAGAGAGGGCGAGGCCCGGCTCGTCCTGCTGACCGCCGCGCACCTCCGGCAGGGCCTCGCGCCTCAGAGGCTCCTCCTCCGCTAGCCTCCCAGGATGCATCTGGGCCTTCTGGGTCGCCTCTGAAGAGACAGAGAGGGATGGAAGAAGGGCGTTGACTGTAAATAGAATTACAGCAGAGTTCACATTACAGCCTGATGATTGCACTCAACTCACCAAGAGAGAATAGCTTTCACACTACAAGGCCAACAGTATGTGGACGTTAACTATAAGGAACCCAAACCAGGAAGTAGCACAGCTGTCCACATATTACTATCAAGGATTTAAGTGTTTGATCAATCAATTACATGTTCAAATTTCAGTTTACTGATTGATCAATCAGCTACAGTACTGTAGTACTAACATGTATTTGTTTACATGTGTGTGTGTGTGTGTGTGTGTGTGTGTGTGTGTGTGTGTGTGTACAGTGTGTTACCTGACAGCCTGATGAGGAGGTCGGACGCCATCTTGGTGCCGACATCCGGGCTGAAGAGAGAGGTGGCTGCTGGGAAGGGACTCGAACCTGCGGCGTGCGCGGCGTCCGGCGTCTCACTCAGCGAGCGAGCGCCATCGCCGGCTGTGTGTGTCTTTGTGCGTTGTGCGTTTGCGGGGTGTGTGTGTCGTTTGGCTGCATCAGAGGGAGGCTGCAACACACTCGACCCACGCTTCATTTTCCAGAGTGTGTGTGTGTGTGTGTGTGTGTGTGTCAAAAGAGAGGGAGTCAAAACTCAGAAGAGAGGAGGGCAAGAGAGAAGGAAGAGGAGGAAGAAGAGGAGGAGGAAGGCAGTGTTGCTAAAATAAGGCGACTGTGTTTTTTAACATATGGAAGTGAAGAGCGCATGATAGATAGAGAGCGAGAAAACGAGGGAGGATTTACAGTTGCTGCCTCTCATTGACCTGAAAGAGAGAGAAAGATGGAGAGAGAGAGAGAGAGGGAGAGAGAGAGAGAGAGAGAGGGAGGAGGGGAAGGAGGAGAGAGGAGAGAGGAGGAGGAGGAGGATGAAGGGCGAGGGAGGACAGAAGAGGAGGGAGAGAGAAGGAGAGATAAAGGGAGGAGAAGAAGAAAACGAATATGAACAAAGTGAATCTGTGAATGAATAAATTATTGGATGGATAAGACCCGATAAGGGGATAAATCATCACCATGGAAACGGACCCATGCTGTGTCAACTCCTGACCTTCCCGCCAACAAACAATCATCAGTCATGATCAATAACCATCAATAACCATCAGTTATAACCATCAATAACCATCAGTTATAACCATCAGTTGTAACCATCAATAAACATCAATAACCATCAGTTATAACCATCAATAACCATCAGTTATAATCATCAATAACCATCAATAACATCAATAAACATCAGTTATAATCATCAATAACCATCAATAACATCAGTTATAATCATCAATAACCATCAATAACATCAATAAACATCAGTTATAACCATCAGTTATAACCATCAATAAACATCAATAACCATCAGTTATAACCATCAATAACCATCAATAACCACCAATAACCATCAATAACCATCAGTTATAATCATCAATAACCATCAATAACATCAATAAACATCAGTTATAATTATCAATAACCATCAATAACATCAATAACCTGCCGCCATGCTGTTGTATTCATCACTTTTTGCACCTTGATAAATTAAAAATGTAATTTGTTTTGCCATCTTCAGTACTAATATGTATATATTATATATATTTAATATATTATAATAATATAATATATTTATATATGTATATAATTAAAATGTGAAAACTCCTGCATAGAAAAAAACACCTCCAAAGAAATAAAAATATAGAATTAAATGATTTCATATATTTGTATTTATGCACAGAATAAATGTGTATGAATATAAAATGTAATATTTTAATCCTATTTTAAACAATTAGGCAAATTGTTTTTATAGAATATAAAACTAAAATTAAAAAATATATAATTATTAATTATTTAGTCTCGTGCTGTTAGATTGGGACAGTAAAATATTAAACAATAAAATCATAAAATATGTATTTAAAATTTAAAATAAAATGGCCAAGAAGAATAAAATAATATAAATTTAAATATTTTTAATTAACTTAAAATAAAATAAATAATAAGCTATACCTTTAAATGAAATAATGTTTATTAAATGAATGTAACCGACAGCCTGTTCATCGCCCCGGTAACCGTTACCCTCGTCGACCCCGTTTCGTTCAGCCTCCTGTCTCTAGGCGACACGGTACGGGGCTAACGCCGCCACCGCATCCGCATGCGCATGCGCCACAGGGGAGCGAAAATGACCGGGCACCAGTTTCTCCATAACACCCCCTCGGTGTCGGTCGGTCGGTGTCAAAGCCCCCCGGAGCCCCGGAGCCCCGGAGCCGTTAGCTACAGTTACATCTCTCCAACATGGCTGAACGGCACCTCAAGACTACCCCGAACCACCGAGTCACAAACTCATCTCCCTGTGTGGGCTGTCACGTGTACCGATTATTACCGATTATTTAGTAGAAGAAGAAAAAATGTAAAGGTCTTTTTTTTTTTTTTTTTTCAGTTACCGGGAACGAGGGCAGGTGTCACGAGCCCAGCCGTTACCCCCCTCCCTCGCGCGCTCTCTCTCGCGCTCTCCTGCAACATGGCTGAACGGTAACCCGACCTCATAAGACCTCAAAAGTCATTTCCACGGGTCAGCTAGCATCGATAACCGGCCGTCGCTAGCACGAGGCTGACATATCTCTCATCTTTATCCTCCGTGACTTACCGGTACCGGGAGGGCAGGTGGTGGAGGAGGTGGTGGTGGTGGTGGTGCAGTCCGGGGCATAGCCTATATATAGACTATTATAGATCTCTTCCATGGTGAAATCACTCCTTCTTCTCCTTCTTCTTCTTCTTCTCTTGTCACATTATCACACTCGCTTTCTTCACGGTTTGAGGAGATGATCCGTTTCTTTTTCCCGAGCCCGAGGATGACGGGTCGGTCACCGAGCACAGGGCAGATGGAGGTTTCCGCCTCCTCTCTCTCTCTTTCTCTCTGTGTGTGTGTGTGTGTGTGTGTGTGTGTGTGTGTGTGTGTGTGTGTGTGTGTGTGTGTGAAAGAGAGAGAGATGCAGTAGTGTGTCTGTGTCCACGCGCCGGATCATAGCACAAGGGCAGGACACGCGTGAACCCGTGCGCACGCGCCCATGCTCGCGAACCAAAAGCCCGCACACACACAGACTTTTCTTGTGATACAGATACACACTCAGGTTTAACAGTACATGTAATGAACGATCAGTAGAAACCAGTAGAAAGACAGTAGAAACCAGTAGACAGACAGTAGAAAACAGTAGACAGACAGTAGAAACCAGTAGACAGACAATAGAAACCAGTAGACAGAGAGTAGAAACCAGTAGACAGACAGTAGAAAACAGTAGACAGACAATAGAAACAGGTAGACAGATAATAGAAACCAGTAGACAGACAATAGACACCAGTAGACAGACAGTATAAACAGGTAGACAGTCAGTAGACACCAATGAACAAGTGAGTAGAAACCAGTAGCCAGACAGTAGAAACAAGCAGTCAGTAGAAACCAGTAGAGTCAGTAGATACCATTAGACAGCCAGTAGAAACAAGCAGACAGTCAGTAGATACCATTAGACAGCCAGTAGAAAGTCAGTAGATACCAGTACACAGAGAGTAGAAACCAGTAGACAGACAATAGAAACCAGTAGACAGACAGTAAAAACAAGCAGATAGTCAGTAGAAACAAGCAGACAGTAGAAACCAGTAGACAGTAGACACCAATGAACAAGTGAGTAGAAACCAGTAGACAGACGGTAGAAGCAAGCAGTCAGACAGTAGAAACCAGTAGACACTAGATACTAGAAGTGGTCATATTAGAAGTAGTAGTAGCAGTACTGCATTAACAGTATTTGTAGATGCAGTAGTACATGTATAAGTACAGTTATTTTAGCAGTTGCAAAAGTACTGATAGTTATACTATAGGTAGTACAAGTATTGGTGGTAGTAGTAGCAGTGATACGGTGCTATCATCATGGTATTATCAGGATTATTATTACTTCTAATACATTATTATGAGTAGTAATATGATAGTATTTGTAGAGGCAGTAGTACATGTATTGAAGTACAGTTGTAGTAGTTGCATTATTAGAAGTACTGACTGAAGTTATGATGGAGGTAGTAAAAGTATTGGTAGTAGAGTTTAAGAAGAAGTGGTAGCAGTAGTAATAGAGTAGGATACTAGCAACAGTAGTATCAGATGATCAAATATTGCAGTAGTATTGTGTATCTTATATACTGTGTATTTGAGTGCAGTGTCCAGTTTCAGCCTGCAGGGGGAGACAGAGACTACTGTCTGTGTGACGACATGTAGGAATAAAAATCAACTTTATTCACATTTTATTATGAACAAACTGTGTGTGAACTCAACAAAAACTTTATTGATACCGTTTTCACACGACAGATCACAACAGCTAACAATACAAAGAGCCACTGACTATTGTGAAATACAACATCGTTGTTTGAGCTGAGATATATTCACCTTTCTAATATAAAATAGTGAAGTTAAAGGAACGGCCTAACATATAAAAATATAGCAAATAATATACACACATCTATACGGTTCATTTTAGCCTATGGGGCATCGGAACAAGTGCTTTTAATTCAACGTTTTTGGAATGAGGTGCTGCAACTAAGAACTTGTAGAAGATCATTCCTTCATCCTGGAGGAGAAAATATACAGATAAACTATTACAAATACATAAAATATACAGATACACTATTACAAATACATAAAATATACAGATACACTATTACAAATACATAAAATATACAGATAAACTATTAAAAATACATAAAATATACAGATACACTATTACAAATACAAAAAAAGAGGAGGAGGAGGAAGAGGGAGTATTTTTAATGAATGCAGTGTGGTGACTCACCTTCATTAGCAGCTGCCCCCTCTTCATCGTGCTTTATCCTCTTCATCACAGGCTCTGCAGCGCGCACGCACGCACGCACACACACACACACACACACAAACACACACACACACACACACACACACACACACACACACACACACACACACACACACACACACACACACACACACACTCTTTAATGAGGACCTCATTGAGTGACGGACAGGAAACCACAGACGGGCTGATTGGTTCTTACGCGGCCTTGTAGAGGCTCTTCTGGTTCCTCATGTGTTCTCTGAAGATGTTGACGGCTTGAAACACGTCCATGTGACTTTGTCGCTCGTCCATCAGCTTCATGTACCTGAGACACAGTCACAGGAGAAGGTTGAGCTTCACATGTGAAGTGTGGAAGAAGTATTCAGGGTCATGTTCAAAGTTCTACTTTAAAAGCGCGTGTTGTTTTTGGCGCCCCCTGTGGACAGACGCGGTAGTGTTTCTGGTAGGGTCTGGTACTACTGTGAAAGATTGAAATACTTCTTCCCCCACTGAGTTATTCATCTCTTCTTGACGTTATAGTCACCTGTTTGTCCAGGTGACGTCCGTCCGAGTGTCTTCGCTCCACTCCCGGAGGAGGAGGCTGGCTTTGACCTCCGACCCGGACCCTCTGAGCTCCTCGGAGGAGGAGGAGGAGAGCAGCTCCCTGGACAGGAAGTCACGGAGACAGGCCCGGGCCGACAGGGCCACCAGCCAGTAGACCGGCTCCTCCAGGACCACCGAGTGGAAGGACTCGAGGGAGGACTGGAGCCATTGAGGGGCAGGAGAAGCCAGGAGGCTCTGGAGGAGGATACTCTTTACAGTATATATCCACCATCATTTAAAGGATTATCGTATCTTCCACACGTCTCACCTGGTTGCTGCTGCTGTACTGCTTGAGCGTGTCCAGCAGCAGTGACGTCACGTCGTCTGCTTCCTGTAAACCGCTCATCAGGACCTGACGTCATCAAGTCACACCGGTTCATTAAAATCAATTCACAAAACAGACTTCGTAGCCATTTAAAAGTTTGAAAATTTGTGAGAGCAGTCCTTTAAAATCAAAGTACATAAGATCACAGAAATAAGACAGAGGAAGGGATGAAAACAGACTAAAGGACAGGAAGACAGACGTAAGTATGGCCGCTGACCTGCAGCGTGCTGCTGACTCTGTGCAGGTAGAGCGCCTCCTGCTGGATGAAGCTGTCGTAGCAGCTCCGTGTCAGACGACC
Source organism: Pholis gunnellus (assembly GCF_910591455.1). Taxonomy (NCBI): domain Eukaryota; kingdom Metazoa; phylum Chordata; class Actinopteri; order Perciformes; family Pholidae; genus Pholis; species Pholis gunnellus. Next base: position 1,259,583 of record NC_136550.1, on the reverse strand, counting down.
GGACCGGAGCCCTCTGAGGACGGAGGACGAGCGGAGGATCTCCTCCGCCAGCGGGACGCTGTAACTCCACACAACATCGAACAGACTCACACCGGCCACGATGCCTGAGAGACAGAATGCAGGGAGGAAGAATTCACATCCCTTACTGCAGGAAAAAGTACCTCTGAGGTGTAGTACAGTATGAAGTAGAATATGTACTCAGTATAAAGTATAAAGTATCTTTTAACTGAACGATGAGCAGTAAATCGGTCACCTGGCTCAGCTGGTTTCCTGTCGGCGGAGGATTGGTTTGAACTGCGGAGGAGATGAACCACAGACGGGTCAACACAATACAAGGCTTCACTGTTTCTACTGGTTCAGACACACATCTTATTTTTCATAAGTTTGCATTTCGGAATGTTCACTGGATGCGAATCATGATAATAAAAGCGAGGGAGGCAATATTTAGAGAAGGAACTCAGAAAAACCCGGATTAAAGTGGTAAAGTTACAAGAAAAAACATCCTAAATTAAAGTAAAAAAAAACACATTTTGTTTAGGATTTATTTCTAGTAAATGTACGACTTTAATCTCAGAATATCACGTTGCCTACAAAGGTTGTGCTCCGTCGTTACCTCTAGAGCTCACCTGGCTCTAGTGGAGCAGACGTAGAACCTGAGCTCACCACAGGGGGCGCTGTCCAGCTCTCCACCTGAACACAACACACACACATTACTGTTTCATTCTGTTTTTAATACAGCATTTCATTTATGGTTTTTTTGGAGCAATAATTAAGTATTTTGCAATACAAACAACAACAAAACAAACTAAATAAACTAAATTTCAAAATTTACTAAATTTTACAAACAACAACAAACTGCCTCCAAAACTGTTAATATACTCTATTGATCCATCTATTAACAATAATAATCCATTCATTCCTTGTGTTTCTTTTCTTATTTACTTTTTGGTGTAATTGCCATGCAGGCCCCGCCCTCTCCGGCCTTTCCCTGCCTCTGATTGGTCCAACCGCGGATCCTGAAGGGGGAGTCGTCGCTCCAGAACCAAGAGCCGTCCTTCAGAGCGGAGAAGCACAAAGAGACGCAGTCTCTAAAGAGTGTACTTCTAATACATCACAGTACTTCTATATTTCACTACATACATTTATCTGACACCTGTAGTTACTTTAGTAAGTACATGTGATACGTCAAGTCATCTTTCATGATAAATCATTTCATAGTTCCAGAAGTAATATTGTTAATTATGCTAATGAAATGATGAGACCATTAATCATTTATACACACATACATTATATATATATATATATATATATATATATATATACATACACATATACATTATATATGCATACACACACATATATACATATATTTACAACCTCACATTCTACTGTAGAATACCGTAATTCAACCCCTGGTAACATTCTGGGTTGAATGTGCGGGAGAAGATCGTGTTCTTTACCCGCCTCAATGGAGAGACTCCAGGCTCTGTCACTTTTGGGTGAGGTTCCCGTGTAATTAGGTTTTTTCGCTTTACAGACGATGGTGTGATGTGATACGACTCCCCACACTGATCCCCGTGTGATCACCCTGAGGTGAGCTCCCGACACAAAACAGAACAAATACTACCTTCCTCCATATCACTGCACATAGCGACACCATGCAACCAGAGCCGTTGTTAGGAGGGACATTATTTGTGTTTCAATCAAATGATGTGCTCTCGATCACGAGCGTGGTTGTGCTCATATTTGTTGCTTTACCTGTTGTGCTTGGCGTCCACCCAGCCACACAGGAGGGTGTGTGTTTGCTAGCAGACGGACAAACTGGCTCTCCTCTGGTGTGTGAAGAGACGCCAGGTGACCTCCTTTCTGAGAGCACATCAACTAACACACACACACACACGTTGAACCATAATGAATATTCATGTGTTATGAATTAATGAGTTAAAATGTGTTTGATTTCACTTTACATCAGCGTTGGTCCAGGAGCTCCAAACAGGGTAGAAAGCAAAGCATCTCTGCCCGAACAGGAGCCACCGAGGTGGGCACGGAGAGGCCCGCTCCGTCTCTGCCGACGCATCGTTCAATTCAAAGTATTGAAACACATTCAGTCGGACTGTCGGCGTGTTCAAGTCTTCCATCTGAATGTTTGTTTTGTTGTTTTTTTTACCTGAAGCTGACGGCGAGGCCAACGTCTCAGTCAGGAGGAGAGCAAATAGGAGACGAGCCAACACACACACCATCGTCGACCTGTAATACAAACACACATATTTACATAAACATACAAGATACCCACATATAACCTTTACATAAACATACAACTCAAACTAAATCTGGCTCGCTGTTAACAAAAGAAACGTAAGTGAAAACGGCTAAAACAGCAGTTTTTTAAAGTTATTATTTTTGCTAGCTAAGTAGCTTATAGTGTAGCCGATTTGTCGATTAAGACTGTACGAGTAAACAAATAAATCTCAGGAAAAAAATATATAGTCTGTCCATATTCCCCCACTTCACCAGACAATGACAATTATTTTTACGCTTAGAGTAAATTTAATTAATTCGTCCCATAGCGATGGTTACGCGTTTAACAAAGCTTGTTAGCTAGCTAACCTTCCAAAATGATGACTGCGCAAGTAAACAACAACAAATATTTATGTGGCCGTATTTAACCGTATCACCAGACAATGAAAATTATTTTTAGTCAACTGTAATGAGTTTTGTCGCCAACAGCAATGTCTCAAAATCATGGTGAAAGCATATAATTAAGCTAGTTAGCCAGCTTGCTAACCTTCCAACGTTATGACTGCGCGAGTTAACAAATAACACAAAAAATATTTTTGTGTCCATATTTTAGCGTATCACAAGTGTAGAAATATGCTAAAAATATAGAGAGGCATTGAACTTATAAGAATTATGTATGTGCTCAATTGCAATAGTGTTGCGTGGTCATTGAGCAAAGGTTTCCAGCGCTCCGGGCGAGGCACTTTTGAGTCAGATTATACAGTGGGCTCTTTGCCCGAGATGGAATCCCCAACAACTTGGTGACCCCGACGCGATTGGTTATCGATGAACAACTGAACTTTTGTTTTTGAGGTGACGACCTTTTCGACCCACGGCTCCGGGACCAGCGGCTTCGTTTGTAACATCTGGTGCACCATCTACAACTGAAAGGTAAGCAGAACCTGTTGTCACATGACCAAATACTGCTGATTGAAAACACGAAATTTAGTGATGTTACGTTACGATGTCTGAAAAGTCCTGGATGACCGATAAAAAGTGTAAGCAATCATTACAAAAAACCTCTGGGAGGTCGGATCAGGGATCCGTGACGAGGTTAGAGTCCCCCGTTAGAACGAAAATCGGTTTACATAGTTGGAGATATGTTTGCGGAACCAGTGACCACAGACACAGACAGTGACGCGTCCAAATCAACAGCATATTCCCCCCTTTGCCACCTGCTACTGCCTCTTACGCGAGCCCGATGATTTGTATACAGAGGCTTTTGAATCAGAACTTGCATGTTTGTTTGTGGGATAGGAGGGAGTTGCGGCTGTGGTAACCTTGACAGAGGAACAGCTAAAATGGTATGTGTTAGCAGAGGATAGCTCCCCTCATGTCTCCTTGGCCTTGCATGCCCAACACAAAGCCAGACAATTGGGCTCTATGACAAAAATAATGTCTCAGTTAACGGATTGGCAGCCGACCCGGTGCCCTGCTATCATGTTTTAGTCTTCAGATACCAGCTGGAGAATAACACATCACACACGAGACACAGTTGTTCTGCAACAAGACACTTTGGAGCGCTTTCGTGGTCGCGAGAGGACAAATCCCCCATTCACCGAAAACAATGTTTGCCTTGCTTCCGGTTGCTCTTTGGTCCACCTCCCCTACGAATGTGGGTCACTGCGCGCACCACATCGGTTTCATTTGCACTCGAGGCGAATGTGCAGCCTGTTTGGAGGAGACAATATCCTCTTAAACCTGAAGCAGAAGCAGGCAAAACATCGATCCTGCACCATTCGAAACCTACCATAGTAAAAGACATGCTCTCTTTCCTAGGCCTGACAGGCTACAGCAGGAACTACATCACAGCATATACTGACAGAACGGCTCCATTGCGTGCCCTTGTCGCCGCTGTAGGTCATCGCAACCTCACGGCACAGCTGACTTAGACCTCTGAAGCTGAAGAGTTGTTCGTTTCACTCAAACAATCCTTGTGCAATGCAGTCTCACTCTCTGTGCCAGACTACACATTGCCTTTCTATTTGGATGTTTCTGAAAAAGCAGGCATTGTGAATGCCGCCCTATTTCAGAGAAAAGAGGGAGGTAGAGACGTACTAATGTACCACAGTGCAAAACTTGACTCTACAGAATCCAGTCAACCTCCATGTGTCAAACATGCAGCAGGCGTGGCTAAAGCCATTTCAAAAACCGCTCACATAGTCACGAGCCATCCGCTGGTCGTTTTGACTGAGCATGGTGTTGTGGCTTTTGTAGCATCCAGCGCTTTCACACAGTGAAGCCTGAGACAAGGACGAGTTGAACCGCACATTACCTTCACTCATGAAGGTGTGAACATGGCAGATCAAATGAATCCTCTTCCGTTCCACTGTTGCACACAGACCACAGACCAAGATGTGAAACTGAGAAATGACTGGCAGAGCCATCCATTTCCAGATGAAGAAACTGACCTGATTCTACGTGACGGCGGTTACTGTAGACATGACACAAAAGGACCGATTGCCTCCTACGCAGTAGTACAGCAGACACCTCAGGGACATGTGAAGGTAGCATCAGGAAAGATTGTAACACAGATGTCAGCTCAGAAAGCAGAACTTAAAGCATTAACAGAAGCATTGAAACTAGCTGAAAACAAAGTTGCAAACATATACAGCATATGCACACGGAGTGGTCCATCACGACTGGAAATGGTACAGATCAGGTTTTTGTGACGGCAACTGGAACACCAATTAAACACCATAGCACAATCATGGAACTGGCAGCAGCTCTCCAGCTGCCCACAATGACCGCTGTAAGAAAACGCCTCAGACAGATTCCTCAGACACAACAAAAGGCAACAATGCCGCCGATGAAGCAGCTAAAACAGAGGGAGGCTACAAAGCTCCTTTTCTAATGGTTGTATCAGACCAACCAGATCAGACACATTTGAGTAAAAATGACATAATCACCTCAGAGGAAGAAGCAGGCGTTCATGAACACAGTCAGTGGACAGAGAAAGGTAACACATGCACCGAACTATTATGGAGAGCACATGACGGTGGAATAGTAGCTCCAGCAGGGCTTATCCCTCTTTTGACGAAACAAGCACATGGGGTTCCTCATAGTGGGACGAAACAAACATTGACAAACATGGAGCTACATTGGTGGCATCCCTACCTAAAAGCTATGGAAGAACAATATGTCACTGATTGTGTAATATGTAATTAACATAACAGGAAGACTCCCACACACACACACACAGGGGCCTCTATACCCTGGTGATGCGTCCTTGTGCAGGACGAGGTCAAATCCTCATCGGAGAGGATAAAGAAACAGGGAAATGTGAGAACAGGGCTCACAACCACCGAGACGAGAGATACGTATTCTGAGCCCTGACTTTGTGTCTGATGCCAGGGATGCTTAATTTTTGATGGTGTTCTGTGAAACCATAGATCGATGCATTATATGTTCTGATGCGTGACTGAATAAATTGTTAATACTTTTAGACCGTCTGTCATCTGTTGTTCATCAAAGTAATTCCAATTCAAAGGATCTGCGCGGGGTCCTTCTGGAGGTGTGGTCTGTTGGAGTCAGATTATACTGTGGGCTCTTTGCCCGAGGTGATAAATCCCCAACACAAGACAATGACTCTTTTCACCCGGAGTCATTTGAATTAATTCATCCCGTAGCAATGGCTAACATGCATGTTTAACTACGCTAGTTAGCTACCCAGCTAACCTTCCAACCACATCAACAGACAATGACAACGCTTTTAACACCAACATGTTAAAACACATTGAACACAATGAAAGCTAACGATATAAATTAATCTCTTAAACTGCTTTCCAGTTGTTCGGACCATAACCATAACTTTGCCTTCATTTTTATGAACTACAAACTTGTAAAACATTTACAAGTTTTACAAGTTGTAAAAGTTACACGACCTCATCTGACCCGCCCTACTGGAAATTTCAGCTTAACAAACTTAACAGCTCCTTCTGCACCTGCTAAAATTCTCAAGCTTAACGTTATATAACACGTATAAAGAGAATGTTCTACAACACGTATAAAGAGAACGTTATATAACACGTATAAAGAGAATGTTCTACAACACGTGTAAAGAGAACGTTCTACAACACGTATAAAGAGAACGTTCTACAACACGTATAAAGAGAACGTTCTACAACATACGTGTTGTCAAGTAGATTTGAGATCCCAGAAGAGTTGCCTTAAAGTTAAAAGAATGAAGACGGACTAAGAAGATCAGGCCAAAGAACACAGAGCACGTATGATTAAAATAAAATTATGATCTAACAGTTAAGTTAATGATATAAAGATGATCATGGTCTGTTGATACTGATAGTTTGGTGATCGTACTGGTTAGCTTTTGCGTAAGCGGAACGTTGAGTCAATAGGAGGAAGTGCTGCTGCGCTGGTTAGGTTGGGTAACAGGTCTGTCCGCCGCTCTAGATGACACGAATCATTTTGAAGGTATTTAGGAACACAAAAAAAGGAACGCCTGTCGAGAAGCTGAGGAGTGACAAAGTAATCACAACCGTCTAGATATAAATCACACAGGTGATTTTCTTTACTCGGGTGATTGCATGAACATCACATGCGCTGTGTTTATCTCTGCAGATATTCGTCCAATCCGACACACACAGGATCAGGGCCGATGTTCCTCCATTAATATGTGACATGTGGCGGAAAGCTCCGGAAGAAATATACTCAACATACTTTCCAATTAATGAAAGTTTAAGAATGACGCGATGAAGCTCAGCGTGCCGGCAGCGGGGTTCGAACATGTTGCACACTGAATATATAATATTTAAACAATAAAGAAATACATTTATATATATATATATTATAACACACTGAATGGATTTGTCTACGTGGTGGGAGATCAGATATTGTACTTGAGTAAAAAGCACCAATGCATTTCTGTAAATATACTTATTGAATGAAGTTTTAATGTAATATTTTAATCAGGAAAACAACCTGTAAATATAAATGTGTTTTGAGTAAAAACTAGATACGCCCCTCCAAAATGAAGTGTAATAGAAGTATAAAGTAGCACAACACTTTATATACTCAAGTACTGTTTTAAAGTTTCCATTTATAAAGCAGCTTCAGATGAGAAGAAGAGTTTCAAACCTTGTAGTTGTTGCTGTGGTGCAGATCGTGTTGCTTCTTGTCACTCTCACGTAGTTCAGAGAAGCGTTGGAGTCATCCGCCAAACCAGTTCCTTATCTGAAGAGGCGGGTCAGGTGTGCTCGTGCTGCTCAATTTAAAACAGTTACATCATTCAGAGACACTGATATCATCATCATCTCCCATATTCATTGTGAAAAAAACGTCCTTAAACTTGCTTTGAAATCAAAGGGAAAAAAGACGTATCAAAGTAATCAAAGTATCAAAGTAATCCAAGTATCCAAGTATCAAAGTATCAAAGTATCAAAGTAATCAAAGTATCAAAGTATCAAAGTATCAAAGTAATCAAAGTAATCCAGTGACAGTTATCGGTGCGTCCATGTTAACACAAACAGGAATATCTAAAAATAAATTCGTCAAACTTTGAATTGTGTCAATTTGGCAAAATGTAAAGAAATAAAGGTTTGAAGAAACGGGCTCAGACAGGCTTTCTACAAAATGTGCTCAAGATGAGGATTCAAACAGTGTTTCCTAATCTTTCCTTTTCTTGTTTCCTATAGCTCCAGCAGGGCTTATCCCTCTTGACGAAACAAGCACATGGGGTTACTCATAGTGGGAGGAGACAAACATTGACAAACATGGAGCTACATTGGTGGCATCCCTCCCTAAAAGCTATGGAAAAACAATATGTCACTGATTGTTTAATATGTAATGAACATAATACCAAACCAACAGTAAAACCAACCATGGGCAGCTATCCTGTTCAAACAGCGTCATGGCAAGAAATAATGAGTGATTATACAGCCATTGGACCAGAATAATGGTACACATTTTTCAAGCAAGGACCTAAAAAAGGTGGACGCTGTGTTAAACATAACGCACTCTTACGGTTCAGTGTATCACCCGCAGTCTCAAGGAAAGGTTGAGAGAGCAAACAGAACTCTCAAGGACAAGATGGCAAAAGCCTGCAGAGAAACAGGCCTCCATTGGGTGGAGGCCCTGCCACATGTAATGAGCATTAGATCATCAGTAAACAGTAGCACAGGTTTTTCTCCCCATGAACTGGTAACAGGAAGGAGGATGCCAGGACCGGCATCCAGTGGCCCTCTAAAGGAGCCAGTAGAACTATCAAGTATAGCGGGTAAAATATACTACGATGCACTAACAACATTGGTAGCTCCTCTCTCTCTCTCCAGGCACAGAATCAGCAGAAGCAAGCCAAGGACCGGGCTCCCCCAACGGAACCGGTGAAAGAAGGAGAGTGGGTTTGGTTAAAAGTCATTAAAAGAAAATGGACTGAACCTAGGTGGACTGGACCTTATAAAATAGAGGCTTCCACCACACATTCAGTAAGACTCGAGAAAAAAGGGTCTAACTGGTATCATCAGACGCAGTGTGCAAAAGCACAAGATCCGACAACTAGAACTTTGGCAGCGACGAGAGCCGACTTGCAAAAACAGCTTTAATAGCAGGACTCACGTTACTCCTGCTACTGGTGGGTTTTTCTATCTTAATTTGGTGGACAGCAGCAGAAAGGTGCATCACCACTGCACTAAAAGAGAGGGATCAGTTCCCAGACGAATGCTTCTCACACAGTGCCAACAATTATAACAACCTCTGACGCAACAAGACCCAGACCGACACTTTGACTTCCACTCTGACGGAGACTATGTGGACGCTGAAGAAGGGGAACGCTTTCCCCTCCAGACAACTAGATTATCAAGATGTTGCTGCCCCAACTGATGAATAAATAAAAATGTGCTAACTGTTTAAACATTTCCACGTGTCAAAATAATTGTACTATATGCTCCTTTGCTCTGTTTACACGCTTACATTGCAGATTACCCGCTGATATAGCAATTTAGAATTCCCACTGTTAAACGGTGTGAAAAGAGGGATTGTAGAAATATGCTAAAAATATATATATAGAGGCATTGAACTTATAAGAATTATGTATGTGCTCAATTGCAATCGTGTTGCGTGGTCATTGAGCAAAGGTCTCAAGCGCTCCGGGCGAGGCACTCTTGCGCTCACCGTACAAAGAAGAAGCTCTGACTCACTGGTGGTTTAGCTTAATCTTATAACTAGTTGTGTTATGAAACGGATAAGTCCGTCGAATATTGTGTAGCAACAAATGGGTGCAGTACCGACACCTTGAGAACTCCCTCAGCAGGAAGACTGCTGGGTCTGTGTGTAGAGGCCCCTGTGTGTGTGTGTGTGTGTGTGTGTGTGTGTGTGTGTGTGTGTGTGTGTGAAGATGCTGCGTCCCTGTGCAGGACGAGGTCAAATCCTCATCGGAGAGGATAAAGAAACAGGGAAATGTGAGAACAGGGCTCACAACCGCCGAGATGAGAGATACGTATCCTGAGCCCTGACTTTGTGTCTGATGCCAGGGATGCTTCATCTTTGATGGTGTTCTGTGAAACCGTAGATCTATGCATTATATGTTCTGATGCTTGACTTAATAAATTGTTAATACTTTTAGACCGTCTGTCATCTGTTGTTCATCAAAGCTCTTTGCCCGAGGTGGAATCCCCAACAACTATGACTTTTACTGGAGTAAAAAGATCTCCAACCACCACAAAATGGAAATACGCTGATTTACAACTACACCGTAATGAGTTGTGTAAATGTATCTTACAGTATTTTATAATAACTGTAACATACTGTTAAATGTTCATCCCTCGCATGTAAATTAACAGCAAATGCCGTCAATTAACAATAACAGCACACTACTGTAATTCATCAGCATAATACAGTATTTTTCTGTGAAGAGGTGGATACACGCTTCTCATTACAAGTTCAGTGAATCACAATCCATCTACATCGTATCATGTGTCCGTAATATTTTTTATTCATTTCCTAAAAGTCCTTTTTGAGTGACAAGACGTGACCGACTGCTCGTGAACGTGACTTTGGACACAACAGCTTCAGTTCATCCTGCTGAGTATATTCCACGTGGAGATCGACGAGGAGCGAAATGCAAAGTCTCCAGTATTGTTTTGTCTTCCATCATTATTGAACTCTTAATATCTCAGATAATGTTTCACTTGGTCTGTTTCGTTACATCAGGTCGGTAATATTAGTGGAGCTACCTCTGTAACGTTAGCTAGCTCGAGCTAAATTAGCCTTAGAAAGGTTAGCTAGCTAACAGCATAGCAAGTTAAGGTAACATAAATAAAGTTAATCACCAATTACAGTGTTAAGATGCAACGTTAGTAACCTAACTTGTGTTTACTTGTGCTCTTATTGAACCGACTGTAGGACCGCAAACGGGACGATTATCTAAATGGAGAGCGGACCGGAAATCACCGACGTGTGTTCAAGACGATGAACAGTTGAGGTAACGCTAACAGTAACGTTACGTGTGTGTTATCCCAGGAGCAACATTAACACCAGATCAAACTCATTTTAGTGTTGAACGTTAGTCCATTGTGGTCCATTGACGTAATCAGCTCATCACATAGTCTGTTTGTTTTCTTCTAAACATGCAGTACATTGTGAGTTTTGTGATGTAATACAAACGTCCCTTTATTATTTGTCTTGAGAACATGTATTAAACTGCAACAATTATGTATTGAATGTCTACTATTCTTTTATTTGTTGGGAATTAAATGCAAAAGTATTGGGTTGTATTACCGTTTGTAAATAAACGGTAACATTCTGGCATAAACCGTAAATCACGTAAAAACCCAGTTATCCTACGATCACATACCGTAATCGAGTATACGGTAAGATACCATAAAAGGAAATTACGGTAGCTTCACCGTAAAACCCTGCTGCCAGTAAGTAACTGTCATTTTATGGTGAAGTTGTTTTAGTGTACTGTGTTATCACTCATTGCCTCCCTGTGACACTTACATCAGTGTTATGTTTGCTCTTAAGTACATCACAATGTGTTCCAAACATTTTTACACGCTGCTTTTAAATGCTAAATATAAACTCCTTCTGCTCACCCTCCTGAGATCAGTTAGAGGCGATCTTCTTCTGTCATTTACGAACGCTTTCAGCCGACGAGTCGTTCTCTGCCAGCTTTCAATGCCTCTCTTTTGCATTTGTACTAGAAGCAAGGAGTTAGTTTTACATAGAGAGGTGACGAGGGGACACACACACACACACTCTCACCTCACCTCACCTGTTGAAACCACACATCATGGGAACAAGTTTGAGTTTGACTACATTCATTCTATCTTGATGTCATGTTGAACAATGATGGAGAGACAATGAGGGGGAGGTAATAAAAAAAGAGTGGAGATCCTGGAGGGAGGCGACGGCAGCTGTTGTACATCCTGTTTGTGTGTGTGTGTGTGTGTGTGTGTCTTAATCCCCTAGAAAACGGTCACATAGAAAAGAGTGTCTCTTTCTGTCTTTCTATCAATGTGACAACGGTCACAGCTATACTGACGAAGTATTAGATATTGATAAGGACCACTTATGGTGGGAGGGAGGGGAGGTGGAGCGCTTTAAGTTCAGAATATCTCAACTTTTTTGGAAAAGCGCTGGTGATGTCACCGTAGAAAACGGAGGAGAAGCTTGTTTTGGTCGTGTTTGTCTGTCTGGTTTTAAAGTCACGACGGCCAATATCACGACAGCGACCGAAAAAGCCCAGCAGATCGGTCGGGTAGAGACCGTACGCCTCATCTTCCGTTACGGCCCGTCAGAGCGGTGACGCCAAGGACAAAAACAACATGGCGACGTCCAAAAAACCAAAGATGATGCGGCCAAAAACCAAAATGGCGATATGGCCATACACACATCGCATTAACATTAAAATCACTCAAAATAGCTTATAATGTGTTTAGGGTTCCGACCTGCAGCTCTACATATTCTGGTTCTACGTCGTCCCTCCCCTCCACATCCTGGACCCCAAGACCCCTCCAGACCTCATCCATTTCAAACTAACTCTAAACTCAAACAGGATTCAGGTCCTTTCCACCACACAGCTGAACTGAAAGACGTGATTCTTTACACACTGAAGAAGATTCTCTGAACGTCCTGAAGGTCCTCGAGGTAACGATTTCACTCATTCACTCATTCATGTGTTTGTCTGTTTTTAGAGGATATTATTTGCCTAATGCACATTGCATTAATAACAATGCAATAAAAACAATAAGAAAACAAAGAAACTCAACAAAAAAGTCAACATTTTTTATATTATCTTAAATTTAAAGACAAGATATAATTCAATGTTTTAGTGACAGATTAAAAAACTTGAATTTAATTTAGTTGTTCGTCCTTTAATCTGTAGACACACAAACACCAAATACTCACTACAGCACCGAAAGTGTATCAATCCGCAGGGGAAAATAGTCCCCAACAAATGAGTAATGAATGCTACTAACGACAGTACCGAGCTGTTTTAGGAAATGATTTGGCCTTTTGAAGAAATTAAAAGTATATATGTGTGGCTCTGTTTTAATGATTTGTTGGTTTTGGCGTTAAAAGAATTATCTTAAATATCGTCAGCCTCGTCCTTTAACTGCAGAAGAACCTCAGGAAGAGAGTTGTTCACAGGAAGGACGGGAGAGTTTATTTATTTATTTAAAGTACATTCAGTGTGTAAGTGTTTGAGTGTGTGTGTGTGTGTGTGTGTGTATGAGTGTGTGTGTGTGTAAGTGTGTGAGTGTGTGAGTCCTGACAGACAAATTCAAACTCCTCCGTGTGGTTGTTCGTCACTCAGTGAGTGTCACATAAAGAGCTAAAAAAACAAAACTTTAAAAAACAAAACTAAAAAAACAACAAAACTAAAACGGAGCGTCGTCGTCACGGTTCAACAAATATTTGCAAATGAGTTGATAAAAGCAAACAAAGATTTGCATTGACAGGAGACACATCCAGAGAAGGCATCAATAAGCCAAGAACAGATAAATGAGGTGTAATGACTCTTAATCACAAAAGTCCTGGTCAATCAGGAATATTAATAATTACTATTGTCAAGTCATTTATTAATTAATACCGACTGCGTGGACAAGAGAAGCATAAATCTCCTTTACAATAATTCAACGAATGTTTACAATCACTCGACACACAAAGGAAACGTTCTCAAAGACAACCATGAACATTTAACAATACTGCTTTGTCTCATTTCAACCCCTCTGAATTCAGTAAACCATCAGAACTTTTAAATGTCATACTTTTACTTTGTTAAAGTGATTTATAGTGGGGTTTTTTCTTCATAAATTTATATTAACGTGAAAACATCTCCTTCAAACTACTGGATTTATTCAAGTTCATCACCAAAAACTACATTTTACAGATTACATGTGAACACATCATGATAACATTATAATGTACCTTCAGCCAGTACTCATGTTAACTGAGCAGAGCCTGAAGGCATCATGATGTAACTGAAGTGAACCTCCGTTGGTTAGCCGTTAGCGGTGCTGCTAACGTTACTAGCTCTCCTCTGATTGGTTGTTTACAATGAAACATGATCAGAGATCAGAGACTAGAAACACATGTTTTACTGAGTATTGGAGAATAACGAGCGTCAGTAAAACTTTATATACACTTAACGTTAAACTGTGGAATTAATCTGCGGTTCACATGCGGGCCGAAACGCAAAAAGGGACTCCTACGGATCGACAGTGTCCTCTACACCACTACTTGTTACTGAGGAAAGTCATATTACAGCTGCAACAAACTACTTTTTAGCCGGTATTGTTTCCAACTTTTGATTCTCTATATCTGCGTGTGAACAACCACAGACGAGGGTTTGATTTCTGTCTGTTGACAGATTTTGTCAACACGATAACGTTGCAAGCGCTCAAGATTCGTCCACGAAACGTAACAAATGCGTAGTTGAAATCGAAATGAAGGCCGAGTTCGAGGATGGGTGTGGTTTCGAGGGGGACGGACGTAGCGGGTCAGGAAGGACGCCTCTTGGCCTCGATTGGGTGTCGCGGATGGTGCGATCCATGTTGATTTCAGTCGGACCTAAAGTCGAGTGACTCATCTCCACTTGTCTCTCTGATCGTCTTTAGAGATGCAGTCTCCCCTCCGGTGTTTCGGGGTGGGCGTGGTCCTGTTCTCTTTGGCTCCCTCCACCCTGACGTTCTCCCGCGGTGCCGGCCACGCCTCGTGTGGGGACATGATTCCCGGCCACATCCGCGCTCAACCACGGGACCCGAAGCGCGGCCACGTCGCCCTGCGCACATCCGCCTCTTCTTACGTACCTGGACAGTTTGTAACAGGTACAGAAATGTAACTCACTGGTTAGCTAACGAACCAGTTATCGACCAGCTACTGTGACGGTTTTTAATTAGCGGTTAATTGTAACCTCGCTTGTCCTCAGTGACGGTCCGAAGCTCTCGGGACTTCATGGGTTTCCTGCTCCAGGCTCGCGGTGTGGAGGGCCCCGGAGTCGGAGCCAGAACCAGAGCCAGGTCTAAGAGCGTGGCCCCGGAGCTGGTGGGCGGCTCCTGGACCCTCACGCCGCCCGGCACCCACACCCTGCGCTGCCTCTCGGAGGACGACACCCTCACGCACTCGGACAAACAGCTGAAGAGAAACCTGTCGTTTGTGTGGAGGGCCCCCGAGGGCCCCATGGGAGACATCAGGTTCTAGTGAGTACGAGTCGAGGTTTGTAAAGCTTAGGGTTTGTTCTTTACAACAAGGACTGCTATCATAACTTGCAGTCAAATATTTATGCAATATAAATACTGGTGAAGGCACAATCCATTCTAATGTGAATGTTTGGTTTATTATTTGCATTGCTTTTTGCATAATTGTATCATTTTTAATTCAGCTACCTCTTTTGTCATTCCAGCATCACAGTGGTGCAGTCTTACTTTGTATACTGGGCAGGTATCGAGTCTGCAGTGGTGCATGATGGGAGTCGTAGTGCTTGGACTAGGAGTAACATCAGCGTGGTGGATGGAGGGAACTCGGCACTACAGGAAGATGAAGTTACCGCTCTGCCAGGTATGCAACTTGTACAATGCAGAATGTTTGTGCCCCTTTGTTTACCTTCAGTTTCAAGAAGTTGTCTTAATTTATTAGAATTATTTATGTCATAAAATGCAACTGCAGGCCGAGGTAAAACACGGACTAGGCCTCCTGCAATGACCGTCTTTCTGTCTCTTTATCCACCATAAGCCCATAAAGCATCAAACAAACAAACGAAGCAGACAGCCGGCCGTGCTACTACCCTCGGACCAGTATCTCGTCCAGTCTCGGAGGCAAACCACTTGACCAACCAGGCGGGCAATGAAAGAAAGAACAGATCTATTATTTTAGGATCTAATCAAAATGCCACCAAAGGCAGTGAGAACGACACCTATAAAACGTCAGGATCCGTCTCAGGTGAGGCTGAAACTACCACCACAGCTATACCTTCAACCAATCACGGCTTCCACGATGCAAATCTCTCAAGATCCACATCTCAGAGTCCAAGAGAGCCAATTCAGGACCAAACTAGATCAGTAAAGTTTGTGACCCAGAGTAGCTCATCGCAGCCCTGGAGGACTAGCGAGTCCCACATGAGTTTAATCGAGGATGAAAAGGGTCGCCAGTCCGTGCCCCGGCCCCAGAATCTTCACCTCAAACCTTCTCTCCACTCGCAAACTTCTTCAACCAAACCTCTTCTTTACACTCAAACTGGTCCAAGTCATATCTTTCCGTTCTCCCAAGAACCTTCATCTATGTCCCGAACCTCTTTATCATTCATTCTCTCATCCAAGACCCCTACCCTTCAGTCCTTCGTCACGACCCAGACAACTCTACCCCTCAGTCAGGCCTACTCTCTATCCCTCCATGTCTTTCCCATCAAACCCATGAGCAGTTTACCTCAGCCTGAAAATAGTCCATTTGGACCCAAAACTCCATCAAGGAAAACCAGTCCTCGGCTTCAAACAGCTGCACCTCTGAGCGGTCCTCCTCAACCTCAACCTTTGAGCAGTTTTACCCAAGTCTTGCCCCAAACTATTCCAACTCAAACTCGGAGTCAAGCTAGCTATCCCCAGACAGACAAGTCCAAATATAAAACACCAGCCGAGGCTTTGAGTATCTTCCCCCTACCATGGTCCCAGCGACATTCCCAAACCTTTGCCCCCCAGGCACTTACCTTTGGGTGGAAGCAAACTCAATCTTCCGCAACTCCTCGATCCATCAACCCTCCGCCCTTCACTTCAAGTTTCACACTGGGTGAGAGTAAAGAGGTCAAAGATCCTCCGTCTCAAGCAAAGCTCAAAACCACGAGCCCGATCTTTGCATCCATTCCCTTAACCACCCCTTCAGTGTCTACCCCCTTTTCTTCCACCCATACTATGCTTGCCTCTTCCCTTGTTCCCCCCACCACTCCTCTTTATCCCTCCAGAGGTTCAGCCGCGCTATCCGCACGGACGTCTTTGTCACCTTCTCCCTCTTCCTCCTCCATGAACAACCAACCCAAAACAGCTCCAGCCCTTTTTGCTCTCCCGTCTCCTTCCCCGATCTCCATTCCTCCTCATTTGCTCCTCGTCCACCCTTCCTCTACTTCCCCTTTGCCATCCTCCTTAACCTCTTCTACCGAACCTCTCTCAAACTCCTCCAACTATCCATCATTAGCTCCCATGATTTCCTCAGTCCCTTTATCTACTTCTTCCTCGTCTCCTTTCACCTCCTCTGAATCCATCACAGGTTCAACCGTTACCTCGCCCTCTTTTCCCACCATCTCTCCAGCCCTCTCCTCCTCAAGTGCCTCATCAGCCGCTTCCATTTCTTCTCCCACTTCACCTCATTCTTCTTCCTCATCCATCTCTACCCCAACGTCGTCCTCCTCAAACTTGCCTGCCACCTCTTCTTTTTTGCCGTCCTCCCAGACCACCTCCCCTCACCCAGAACCCTCTCCAGCTCCCCGGCGCTCTCTCTACAACCCTCTCACATCTTCCACCACTTCCTCCCCTGAGCCTTCCAAGCAACTTACCCTAGGTCAGAGGTTGCCAATCCAGAACCACATTGAATCATCTGATACTGAGCCCAACCTCAATCTACAAACACCAAGAACAGTGGTTCACCCAAACCCTGAACGCCATCCAAACCTCGACCCGAACTTTGACTTAAATCTTGGCCACATGTTGAAACCAAACCTTCCCAAAACAGACACTAAACCCAAACCTCCCTCCAACCCCCCCGGTACTCCAGACGAGGAGGGGAAGTATCCAGACATTAACCCAAGACACAGTGCGTGGGAGCTGGGCATGCTGCTGGGCTGCTCGGCGGGCTTGGGCATGGCGCTGGTGGTCGGGGTGAGGTACATGTGCCGCCAGGCCTGCGGAAAACAAACGGAGGTGACGCTGAACGACAGGGAGACGGAGTACGGAAGAGGAGAGAGAGGGCTGCTCCACGTCCAGGAGTGTGGAGATCTGGTCAGAGTCCGGAGAATCAGAGAGAACAGTTTTGTGCTTCTGGCAGAGTACGATGTTCTGGCCTCACCTGGAGACTGAAGGCCGCCTACAGAGACAGTTTAAGGTACTAAAAAATGTCTTGAAGGCAGAAATAGTCCCACTGGGTAAGAAGCCTTTAGCCACATTAGATTCAACTAAAGTAGCGTAGCATTCTGTTACTAACTGAAAATTAACAATTTATCTTGATTAATGGTAGCTAGATAGCCTAGCATGAATTTCCCATTAGTTTCTAAGCCAAGATAGCTTACAGCATTCTAAAAACATGAAAATAATGGTCGAACATGAGTGAATCAAGGTTTTAAAAAACATTGGGGATAATGATGTTTGTCAGTTCTTCTGTCGTCGTGGTCCAGAACAAGATGAACAGCTTCGGGCCAGGTTGCCTGAGAGTTCGTCACCGTTTGTTTAGCATCAAGTTAAAATATTTGATGGCTAACAACATATTGGCAGATCAGGAAATTAGCCGTGGATATTCACGATCCTCAGAGGATGAATCATAGCGAGTATTTAGGCTAAGCTTTCGTCTCGCACCCCCATTCATGCTCTCTGGGAGATGAACCCTTTTCCGATTTAGACTTCATGAGTTTTCGACTGAGGCCAAAATATGAGCTTTGGGACATTTAGCTGCACCACCGACGCTCTAAATGAAAAATGACTAACATGTAGTTTGTTCCACCCACTTCCATACTGTGGAGTGTATAACTGTAGCCTCGAGGGGCCATTAGCAAGTTAGCAGGAGTTCTGATCTTGTTTTCCCAAAATTGCCATCTCGTGCTCAAGAAAATGTTCTTGGCTTCTAGAGTTTTTCTGCCTCCAACATGTTTGGAGAATTAAAGCAACAATCTGCTTCCTGATAGAAAGTAGTATATTTAAAGACAAGGCTGGGATGACACACAGTGGACACATTGTTTGTTTTCTAGCATGCATCAGAAAGATGATTAGAAACCGTTGGTGATGCAAAGGCTGTAAATCCAGCTCTGTAGTTGTGAAGTTTGATAATGTATTTGTAAAAAAGCAGGATTTGCCTGCATAATAAAGTATATTTTCAGTATTATACATTGTGTTTTTCTTGATTTTGGCTCTCGTATCGTGAGGGTTTTATGGACAGTAGTGCTGGTTGCTGAGTCATTTCATAACACTTTTTGTGTGTTAGAAGGCCTCTCGGGTCTGTTGGCAGGACTTTCACAGTATTATTTTATTATTACTTCATCCAAACGAGGTGACAGAAGAGCCATCTGTCCAAAAACCATGGGTCAGTGAAACTAATGAGTTGCAAATAATTCCCAGAGTGTTTTCCCTCCTCATTTGATTAGACAAAACTGGCCGTGAGGAGGAATATTAGACAAAGAGGTGTTAAAACGTAAAGAGAAAGTCAAATAAACAAATTCCAAACACTGTAATCTCTGGAGGGTCGGATTAAAATCTGGTTTTCCACCTCGTTTTAGGAGTGCGTGATGATAAAGCCAACTAATACCTGGCTCATTTACCAGCACGAAGACATAAAACAAAACGTGATTTAAAACTTCACCATCGAGTACATATAATATTGATATGAGCTGCAAACACACTTTATAAATACATTTTTAGATACAGATACATAGGCTGAGTCCAGAAAAAACAAGTTTTGTTTTTTAAAAGTTCGTAGGTTTATTTCTGAATACTTTTTTATGTAAACAAGTGGAAGATACAATATATCTTTCTTTCTAAAATATACTACGAGTAAAACAATCGATGAAACCTCGGCAGTAAAAGCAGAGACGACCAACCGGTCTGAGAATGATTCGGATTTGATCTCCAGTCACAACAAACGTTTTCAGTCAAGTTAACACATTCTTTAACGGCGGTTTCCGGTGAATAGGAATCTATTTAGTTTAGCGGATCTGCAAAACCCCGTTCTTAACAACCAAGGTTCAACGTTTTTTTTAAATAATTTATTTTCCAAATATCTACACCTGGTTAAAGTAGCTAAATAATAGATATTTCTTTCATCCCAACCTCCGCACCCTTACAATCCATTTTCCCACAAAAAGAACACACTACTTCACCGCAGAAGAGTTCAGTGTGAGATACCGAGCTTAAAATGCCGTACAAAGCAGTAACAATTCAACGAACAAACAACTCCCAATGGTTGGTCGTGGTGCTACTATCCAGTAGAGTGATTTAGCATGCTAATGCTAATGCTAATGCTAACAAGTACTACAACAGAAACACAATCAGGTGTTCACAGAGCTGTGGACCTCCAAACATATCAGAAGGTCCTGCAGAAATCAGGATTGGCATAAAAACACCAGAGGGTCGTAAGGCTTGGTAGTGACACCAGCGAATAAGTAACAGAAATACTGCCTAAGTGCCCCTGAGCAAAGCCCTTGTGTTGTACATTTTCCACATGTTAATGTCTGTTTGGTCGCATCACAAAGCAGCTAACAATTACTAAAATTACCGTTATCCTTGTTCGAAGGGATGTCACGTGTTGAAGCTCCAGTTCTGATTGGTTATGATGGTGATGATACATTCACTGTCATCTCTCTGAATCGGATAAATGGCTAGTGGTCGAGTCCACCACTTTGGTCCAGACAGCTGTTGGGTGGATCACCATGAGATTTGGTACAAACATTCATGGTGCCCAGATGACGAAGCCCAATTACTTTGGTGGTCCCCTGAACTTTCCTCTCGCACCACCAGCGGGTCACAGTTTTTACTTCAAAATATCTCAACGACATGAACTTCGTACAGACGAACATGGTCGTCAATATCTCAACCATTGGATGGATTTCCATGACATTTGGTTCAGATATTCATGTTCCCCTGAGAATGAACCGTAATAACTTTCGTGGTCCTCTGACGTTTCATCTAGCGAGCCTCAGCTGTACTTTGTGTATCGTGCTGATTAGCAAATGCTAGCATGCTAACTCAAAGATGGTGATCATGGTTATACCAGCTAAACATTAGCATGTTAGCATGGTCATTATGAGATTTTGGTCGGTGTTCAATACGATAACGGAAAAGTGACGTGACCCCCACATCACTCGGATAGAATACGGTATCATCTGCGTACAAACGTATGCGGACCGATAGCAGTTAGTCTCCTGCCTCCTTATTGGTCCAAGTTAAAAATGCCCTTTTGAACCAAATACTTGGTCAGATGAGGAGGTTTACAGCAATTTGACCGAGACAAACGCTAAGAAAAAAAGACGGTAAAGTGTGAATAATTTCACAAAAGAGATGTAAAGAATCTACAGAGATCCAAGAAAGATAATTATATTTTAACGGTTAAATTAGATTCCCTACCTCGCTTCATTATTTGGATTGATAATTTGTTAAGTCAACATCACTCCCTCACCACAGCTTCTCGTCAACAAACAACCAACAAGCGTAATATTTTAGAAAGAATCAGAAACTGTCGTCATTCTTATTCTGTATATTAAACGTCGTTAGTTTGTTTCTATCAAATCATAGACGTAACACGTGTCCTCGTTTTCTGGCAGTGACAGCTCGGACAAAGATAACAGTAGAAAAAAAGATAGAAAATAAAAAAATAAATAAAATAAAAGAGTGGTCCCAGTAACTCCGCCCCTTCCTGTTCCTGCTCGGAGGGCTGCTTTTCAAACCAAACGCTCCATTTGTCTTTGAAAAAACAAGCAGATATCCTCATTTTTGCAGCTATTTCATATAAAAATATAAGTTATTATTTTCTTTTAAATATAAAAGAATGTATACGATGGAACTATGAAATATAAGTTTTTTTGTTGTCATAGAAACTGAGAATATCGAGGCGGCCGGTGCACGGCGTCCCCCTCCACCGCGCTGAGGTCTCTGTTGATTGTCTGTGATAAGGCACGTTTCACCGTATCCCTCCGCCGAGGTCAAAGCTCTCTTCATCTTCCTCAGACGGGCTGAAGAGTTGACAGCTTCATCGCCTGAACGGAGAGAAGAAGAGACGCAGAGAGTGAGACATTCAGATGGAACGATGAACCGGAGGGAGAGAAGGAGGGAGGGAGGGAGGAAGAGAAGGAGGGAGAGTTCCATTGTGTGGTAAAATGTGATGAATTTAAAGTGTGGCGAGTTAATCCATCACCAAACACTAAATCATGTCGTGATTCTTCAGAACACAAACAAAGACTTTCCTCCGGTGGATTATTTCACTTCCTGTTTCAGAATAAATCAATCATAAAAGGTTAGTTATCTTTTTAGTGACGTTTTATCTTAAACGCCATAAAATAACAAACACACTTTGCATGTCCGTGAGATAAAATAGAGCTGAAACAATAAGACTATTGAGACAAATGATTTATAGTCTCAGTCATAAATCAAAACGTTTTATTTATTCTGAATTATTTTTGTTTAATCCGATTGTTAGAATCGACGTATGTTTTTGTTAATATAACACAACTGAAACTAAAATAACAGATTTATTAAGTCATTTTCAACAGATTTAAACTCTCATCATCATCATCATCATCATCACCACACCGCCACCATCAGGCTGAAAGGAATACTTCACCCTGACATGAACATTTGTATTTCGATGACTCACCGTGTTCCTTTAATTCTTTAAGGAAACTTTAAACGGTTTAAATTGTACTTTTGTGAAGTAGTGAGCATACTTTGTTTTAAAATAAAGCTTTAACTCGAGTTATTGACGTACAAATGGTCATTTTGTGGGTGAAGCAGAGGAGACACACGACAACTCTGAAGAACTACAGGCAGCTCCTCAATGAGACGTTCAGGCGCCTACTCACTCAGTAGTGTTGGAATGCGGCCCTATCTCAACAACACACTAGACTGTAGGAGAGGAGAAAAGGTAAGGAGGTTAGGGTTGGAATGCAGCCCGCTACATCGGACCAGAGCAGAGTGTGTGTGTGTGTGTGTGTGTGTGTCTGTGTGTGTGTGTGCGTGTGTGTGTGTGTCTGTGTGTGTGTGTGTGTCTGTGTACCTTCTGCCGGCTGGTCATCCAGCTCTGGATGGTCGGCACGAGGATGGAGCCGAGGAGGATCTGAGACGGATGGTAGATCAGCAGAGGAACCGAGATCAGAGAGAGATGCTCATAGCCCTCAAACACGATCTTCAACATGGGGATACCTGGAGGGAGGGAGGGAGGGAGGGAGGGAGGGAGGGAGATGAAGAGAGAGAGAGGGAACATGTTTTCTGATTACACTCCAGAGTCAAAGTAAAAATCTTCCATTAATGTGAAGCGATGAAAGAAACTTCTTCTCTTGTATCTATTTGAGTGTGTGTGTGTGTGTGTAGAGGTGTGTGTAGAAGTGTGTGTGTGTGTGTGTGTACCCAGGGTGAGAGACTTGTGTGTGGAGCAGAACACGATGGCCACAGTGTCTGCAGGACTGAATCCTGAACCCGACCTGTGGAGACAAACAGGAAGTTGAATACTCGCTCTGACCTCTGACTCACTTCCTCTTCTTACTGAGCTCATCGGTGTTTATATTTAATACAGTGTGTGTTGGATGGCGGAAGAGGAGGAGGATGAGGAAGAGACTCACCTGGTAGAAAAGGCAAACGTGAGCAGCATGAAGCTGAGCTGGATGAAGAAAACTGAAACAACAAAGAAACAACTTTTAATGTTTTCAGATGTTAAATTATGTTTCTTTAAATAGAGTCTGGTGACAGAACCACAGACAGACAGACAGACAGACAGACAGACAGACAGACAGACAGACAGACAGACAGACAGAACTGACTGATGAGGACGACCAGCAGCAGGCTGGTGGGGTCCAGCTCTATGTTGGGGTTACTGAAGGTGTCACAGAAGGTGGTGTAGATGATCATGAGGAGGACGGCGCTGCTGACGGCGCCGAACGGAAGCTTCCTCCGCTCCAAATGCTCCCTGAAGAAACCACGACACACCTGCACAGAACACAAACACTCACACAACATTCAAAGAACATATTTATGTGTAGATTATAGAAACATGTTCCTACCTGACCCAGGACCAGAGGGACCACCACAGTCATGAAGAGCTGAGAGAAGATGGAGGAGAAGGGAACGGAGGACGAGGAGCCGAGCTGGAGGAGGAGGAGAAAAAACCTTCATCATCTGGAGTTAATCAGAGAACGATCGGGACAAACCAAGATGGCGACGGACAAAAACCAAGATGGCGACGGAGAAACAGGAGTCTCAGGTGTGACTTACAAACAGCAGCAGCAGCACTGGAGTCACTACGATTCCCTGCAGGACAAAAATACATTATTATTGATATTATTGATTATTGTTATTATGACTGGGATGCTTCACAAAGCTCAGGATTTCTTACCAGGAAGCTTCCAAACGCTGAGTTGAAGATGGCAGCAGCCTAGAGGATCACACACACACACACACACACACACACACACACACACACCCCTCGTTAACTTTCAATGTTACACCATCTGTCTGATAATGACCTCCTAACGTCGCTGTGTTGTACCTCGTTGCCTCCGACAGCCTTGGTGAGAATAACCGCCGAAGAGACCGGAGGAGGCATGCAGCTCACTGTCTGTAAGCTAGGCAAGAGGAGAAGAGTCTTCATCATCTGTTTCTAATGTAAGAACATTTCTCTTTCATCTCCCGCCATCATTCAAAGGTCAGGGTGCTTTAACTGAATACATTTATGGAAAAAAAACACATTGGTGACGGACAAAAACCAAGATGGCGACGGCCTACATGCAGAACTCGAGGCTTTAGAACTGTAGTACACAAACCGATTGATGACGTCATGCTGACTACAGTCTGTGGTTGAGAGACAATAGAAAAATTCTCAATCTCGTATTTAGAACCTTTACAATGTTTTATTTCTGAATTTCTTTTACAAAGACATTAAATCACCAGAAGTTTACGTTTGCTTTTACACCACAGACATCCTTGAGGTTCCCTCTTCAAACCTAACCCAAACCTAACCTAACCCTAACCTGAGCCGTGTTGCAGATGATGGTCCTCATAAAGATAGATGAATAAGTAACACACACACACACACACACACACACACACACACACACACACACACACACACACACACACACACACACACACACACACACACACACACACACACACACACACACACACACACACACACACACACACACACACGGCCCGTAGCAGCAGTGAATGAGGGTCTTTGTGCCGCACATAACTCTCCCTTCAGGTACAGTCTGAACAAAGCACTGCATTCACTCTCTCTCTCTCTCTCTCACACACACATGCACTCTCTCTCACACACACACACTCTCTCTCACACACACACACACACACACACTACCCTCTGAGCAGCCATTGGTCGATGGCGGTGAGTGCGAGCACTTTGAGCAGCAGCCAGACGACCAGAGGGAAGAAGACGAGGGTGAAGGACTGGACGAAGAGGTGCAGACGGAAGTGAAGCAGCGCGCTAGTCAGCTCCTGCAGACGCAGAAGAAGAACATTCATCCTCTGCTTCCATCACCGGTTTAAATAAAGTTTTTACGGTGACGTTTCGGGGTCTCTCACCTCTGTTTTCAGGGACAGGCCGCTGTTGAAGAAGATGAGCGAGACGGCAACGTAGGCGACGGTGATCTCTGGTTTTAACGGTCCTGAGAGAGAAAATAAATGTATTAACCACAAGATAATATTAATAATAAAACAATGAGAGGAACCTTTACTCTGCATACTTTAAGAACATGTTGTTGAACATCTTCCTTATTTTAGTTGCAAAAATAAAAACGTTCTGTGAAGTTACGACACATTCAAGACTTATTGATTAAATGAATATGTTACCAGGGCTGTAAATCACTTCCTGTTAATCTGCTAATTCAGTTTATTTATTCCCCAAAAACTAAATTACTTTCAATTACTCGTTTTAAAATAAACTAATAGATGGAACCTTAAAAGTTTTAGGAAATTATTAGGAAATATTGGAAAGAAACTTTTAAATGTTAAATAAAATCCCATAAAAAACAACAACTTTTGTGCTAAAATATTATTTGATTACTTAACTTGTTTGATATAACGATATAACTATGCACAATTAATTATTTTGTAAATCTTTTAGCAGAGTATAGACTATATAAATAAAATAAATTTGATTAACATAGGATAATAAAAGGGAAAACATAAAAAACAAGAGAAATCCATTCCCTTGTACTAGTTATAATAAAAAAGTTTTTTTATTTTAATTCAAAATAAATGTCACAATGTGATTAAATGAAGGAAAAATAAAATATCACTATTAAAATATTATAAAAAAATAATCAACTATATATTATTTTAATCACGCGCTCACTTTGTGTTGATTTATCTATAATTTAAAAATCAGCAAAGAAGTGACGAGCTCTGTTCAAAAAGCGCTCGGCTGATTGACGCAGGAGTTTACGAGGCGCACCTGAACGCAGCATCCAGACAGTAGCAGCGCGGTGCTCTGATCTACAGATAAAGATGTGATGAGCTCTGCCGCCTCTCACACACGCGAGAGGTTTTATCTGCTAACTTCACTTTCTACTATCAGGTAAACAGCTGCAGGTGGGTCACACCTGAGAAGATGCAGTTTAAACGAGTAAATGAAAGGATTTCATAGGATGTGAGCCAATAAGATAAGGCAACCGTGCACGCGCACAACCGAGGGTGTGCGTGTGTGTTGACATTCGTGCTGAATGCAACGTGTCACTAGTGCCAGGTGAGCAGGGAGGAAACACACACACACGCGCAGAGGGGGAGTCTAATAGCCCTTAATACACGTTGTACGATCTTGTCTGCGAAAAACCAGACTCCATTTAGAAAATGTCAAAATTAAGAGTTACATCCGTTTCCAGCCCTTATAACCAATAGTTATACAATTAATGTGTACCTTAACGTAATCAACACAATCCTACCTTTCTATCGGCGTACATCATGTACACGTAAAAACACGTCTTTGAGTAGAAATACAACCGTTTTAATCACTTTTTCTCGTGAGTCTTGTACTGGACGTCCTGGGGGCGATGGGCGAAACTAAGTTCACACAGAAGTCGAAAAGTTGTAATTTTATAAAAAAGTAAAATGCTGACAGGAGCAGCACTCATGCCGATTTCTTCAGTGAGTCGTAACAGTTACTTTGAAAGTCTTAAGTGTTCCTCTACCACATGATGTCGGACTGTAAGCAGACAGTAAAGATAAAGAGGTAAAAACTCTGCCCGGGTTTGGTACTGAAAGTAGACCCCAAACTCCGACTCACTCACCTCCTCTGATGCCGACGCTGGGCTGCAGTTTTGCCGCTAAGATGACCAGCACTATCCCGATGATGAACCACTCCTTCCGAGCCCTCATCAGGAGGCCCATGTTTCAGCCGATCCACCGGATCACTCCGCCCGGGCCGCCCGTCACACTACCAGCCGGACTAGAACTTCACAACTCGGAGCGCTTCTTCTTCTCTTTTCTGTCACAAAACAGAAGCAGACACAACCGGAGCTACATCCGGGCACGTGATCCACACAGCGAGGCCGTAAAGACGGAAGGAGAGGCGCAAGCGCAGTTTAGATTACCGCAAGTAACGAATAAATAGGTAAAATAAATGATAAAATAATAAAAACTAAATGATAACGCTATGTATTTTTACTAAATAACACAAACAAACTTTAACTTAATAAATACAGTTTGGTAAAAATAATTATCATTAATAATTGTTAATATCTTTATGAATGAAAACAAATCAATTCAACAAAAATATGGAAATATAAATTAAATAAAAGCTTGAAATTAAATTGTTAATTGTTAATTGTTCAAAGCCTTAATAAATAATCTAATAAAAATGGTGATCATAATGAGGTCAGTTAAATGAAAATAATTAGGCTTACAGAAATTCATGAATAAATTATCACACAGTCTAATGTATACAAATAATGTACTTAATTACAAAAGTGCTATTTAAAATAATAGTGAAACATTGGTTTATCAGTTTTGATTGATTAGTTTCGAACATAATTCAACAGTTTATAATGTGACAGTAAGATGAATAAATACTTCTTAAACTAATAAAATGTGAACAGCTTTTGAATGGAACAAATAATTAGATCACAGGTGGAGTTTTATCGTTTTTATTCAACAGTAAATAATCACTGTGTACAAACAAACACTGAAAGAATCTAATCTAATGGTGCTGCGTTCATGAGCCTGAGAGACAATCCGACATGTCATCACTCTGCTGGTCTTGGACCTGTTTATTGATCTGGGGCAGCAGCAGCAGCGGTGACTCTGTTCCGGGTCCCTGACGTCCTCGGGTCTCTTTCCAGACCAGCAGGCGTCTCAGGGCGGCGGCCGAGCTCGCCTCCACCTCGCTGCTTTGTCCGCTGATCAGGGAGTGAGCGCGAGCGCTCGCCAACAACACCTGACGGGACACATCAGGTGCGTCTGGTGATATTTAAATGAGCAGCAGTGAGTCAGACTTCAGAGCGACTCACTGAACTTTACCTGAACTCTCTGCAGCAGAAACACGTCTTCAAGTCTACACAGGACGTCATAACTCTCCAGGAAGTGTTCACTCGCTGTCTTATACTGACTCTAGAGAGAGAGGGGGAGAGGGGAGGGGGGAGAGAGAGAGAGAGGGGGGAGACAGGGGAGAGAGGGGGGAGAGAGAGAGAGAGGGGGGAGACAGGGGAGAGAGAGGGGGGGAGAGAGGGGGGAGACAGGGGAGAGAGAGAGAGAGAGGGGGGGGGAGAGGGGGGAGACAGGGGAGAGAGAGAGAGAGAGGGGGGGAGAGGGGGGAGAGAGAGAGAGAGAGAGGGGGAGAGAGAGAGAGAGAGAGAGGAGGGAGGGGGGAGAGAGAGAGAGAGGGGGGGAGAGGGAGAGACAGTTTATATAAATAAATCTATAATTTATTTATTATTACACAAGGAAATTAATTAGCAACTCTGCATCAAAACAGTAACATTGTGTGTGTGTGAGTGTGTGTGTGTGTGTGTGTGTGTGCGTGTGTGTGTGTGTGTGTGTGTGTGTGTGTGTGAGTGTGTGTGTGTGTGAGTCGTACCTTCTTGTAGTAGATGTTTCCCAGACATATGAGGGCGTCCGCCAGGCTCGGTTGTAGTTCATTGCTACGAGAGATGTCGGCCATCTTCTCCAGAGACTGGAGTGTGTCATCTCTGTTTGCCTCACTGACGCACACACACACACACACACACACACACACACACACACACACACACACACACACACACACACACACACACACACACACACACAATAAACAGTTGTACTGACAGGCCAGAAGGCCCCGACAGATTCATGTATGTAGACCCAACAGTAAATAACCATAAACACACAGAAGTAATGTATGAAGCTTGTACTGTGTGTACTGTGTAGTGTGTGTGTGTGTGTGTGTGTGTGTGTGTGTGTGTGTGTGTGTGTGTGTGTGTGTGTGTGTGTGTGTGTGTGTACCCCTCTAAAGACTTGACCAGAGCCCTGCAGGACTTCCCCAGCCCGTCTAAATCCTGCAGCGTTTCGTACATCTGGATGCTGGAGTTCAAGAACTGGACACACACACACACACACACACACACACACACACACACACACACACACATATATAATATTTGTGTTTTTAAACATTTATATGATCAGCAGGATCCAATGAGCTTGTGGTTTGAAAGCAACAGACAGGAAGTCACACCGTGTTTAGAGACGGACTCATGTTGGATCTGTTCTTTTAAAGAGATTTTAACACTTAAAATGTACACACACACACACACACACACACACACACACCTGTTTGGCTGTGTCACGGTCTCCTGCTCTCTGATAGGTCACTCCGAGTCGATAGCAGGCTTCTGATTCGCTGCGTTTGTCTTCAGCTGAAAACAACAAACATGGAGTCTCACGCTCACGTTCAACTGTTACTACAAGTACACTTAAAGCTACAAGTACTTTAAAAGAGTTCTTCAAAAAGAACAATACATCAAAGTGGTACTTCACTTTATTATAAGTGGATATGTGTGTGTTTTATTAAAGTAAACTTTATTTTCACTCATTAAAGAGTGTTTTTCATCCTCAAAAGAGGTTTATTTGAAGCTGTATTTCAGTAAACCTTTAGAAGGTTCTACTAGATGTTGGACCTACACTCCACAGCGATGCTGTGGCCCTCGTGGAGCAGCTTCAGGGCCTCGTCGTGGTCCTCGGCGTCCAGCGGGGCGTCGGCCAACCGGCTGTAGACCCTCCACAGAGCCCTGAGGGCCCGGAGCCTCAGGGGCCGACCGTCCGAGTCCAGCCAGCCGCCCTCCTCCGCCTGGTGGAGGCACAGCTCCGCCTGCCGCTTCGCCC